>NC_051225.1:8136755-8176755 GCF_015220715.1 Pygocentrus nattereri
TGGAAGTTTGTCAGGCTTTGCTTCTTCACAGGAACCTTTCATTATTTTCATATTGGTAGTTACAAAGGACGTTAAATTCAAATGTGAAATGAAAGATGGGAGACTGCTTTGAGTCCTGTTCAAACACAAACCTTGTGGGAGAGATAGAAGCCTTCGTCTGGCTCACTGAGTGTTTCAGCCTTCTTCAGGGCCTCCTCCCAGGGCATGCCTCTGTCCACACTGATCTGCAAGGCGTAATGAGAGTATTAGCAGGTTTACGCCAATTTCAGCTTTTTATAACAGTTTAAGACCTTTAACATAGCAAGCTTTATGCTTGGGGTTGGTGATATGGCAAGAATATCATGCATCATCAACACTTCACTTGGAGTGGTCTTTTGTAGAGGATTAAAAAAACTCTTAATAGATTATCAGTAACACATCAACAACATATCAGTGAAGCAGCAGGAGTGAAGCATCTGAATACAGTGAAGTAAATATCTTGTAGATGTTCTTTTGATACATTACTTACAGAAAGTGGATGTATTGTTAATATTACTGGCATTACGCAAAACCTAACCTTACCCAACCCAAAAACTAACCCTAAACCTGGCCCTAATCCTAACCTTAACCTTGACCTCAACCAAAAACTTCATCCTAACCCTCATATGTTTTTTAAATGTTAAAGACAGTCTACTCAGGGTTTGTTTAATCTAAAAAGGACTACTCAAAATAATGTTTCACCCACCTCAGTATTTTGACACAGAGCAAAAACAGAGCAGCGGACTAATGTGGCTCTCTTTTTGATGAAGCATTAAGTTGGTCCTCACTCTTTAGGTACTGCACATATGCTCAGAGAAGCATTGTTTATCATGCTAAAATATGGTCACACTGCCCACCTCTACTTTATGCTTATTCCCCAAGCAGCAAACACTGTGTCTACCAAGTGTCACTAAACTGGCACCTCCCCATAGTTTTATATATATATATATATATATATATATATATATATATATATATATATATATATATATATATATATATATATATATACACACACACACACACACACAAAGTGGGCACAGCTGAGGAGAAAAGTCTAACAAAGCTGGCCAATCTGAAGACAGGTGTGAGGAGTATGCATTAGGAATGCACCAATCATGAGTTTTTATAGCTGGTTATGATTATGATTTCTTCACAGCCAAACTGGATGACTGTAATTAACCATTTTCCACACACAAAGAAACATCTAATATAACACCTATTAGCCAAAGTCACAATATAAATAGCAGTACTGGTTGTGGCTATTGGCACTACATTGTGGCTAACACCGTTGCCCTCCACACAGATTTGATTCCTTGCATGGACAGGCATGTAA
Source organism: Pygocentrus nattereri (assembly GCF_015220715.1). NCBI lineage: Eukaryota > Metazoa > Chordata > Actinopteri > Characiformes > Serrasalmidae > Pygocentrus > Pygocentrus nattereri. The sequence continues at coordinate 8,138,110 of NC_051225.1, forward strand.
TGCTAGACCAGTGTCCTTGGACAAGACTCTTAAGTCTACATCTGTAACATGATGACACTGTAAGTCGCTCTAGACTGGCATTTTAAAATCGTAAATGAAAAATCTGTTGTCTATTTAAATAACATCAGAAAGTGCAATCGGGAATGTTAAGAGTCACACAATTCACAGAAAGTAGAGGAATACATCTAAAAACATTAGAAAAAAGCTGAGATCAGTAGGTTTTCGTTTATACGAGTAACAATGGCTGCCGATGCATATGTAAACTAAAAATACAACTAGCTAAAGAGCAAGAGAAATAATGGTGATTTTCACAGGTCTTAGTTTTGGACCAGTTTTGCAGTCTCTCTTACAGTAATTTAGACTGTGTTATGAGTATCTGTGGATAATCCTAGACAGACAGCACACAGGTCTGACTCTTGCTTGCTTTACAAAGCCTCCTCTATTCTGAAGAAAAACCACAGAAGAGGAACTAGCTGTAGCTGGAATCCAGACAGGTGTGATAAAACAATCCTTGTTGTCTTTACCAGCAAAGCGAGAAGCCAGCAGTAATTATCATATTTTATAGATTGTTCCACTTCGGAAATGTTGTCAGGGTTTGTTCTCTGTGTTTTGTAACATCTGAAACAGCTGTGCGTCATTGCAGCGTGCAAGCATGTAAACGCATAAACCAGGGGTCACTAATCTCATCCAAAAGAGGCCGGTGGGGCAGGTTTTCTTCCCAACCAACCAGATGTATACTTGATTGCACTTGTTTAATCAGTTGTTCTACATGTGCTTGATTAAAACAGGAGAACCTGCAGGAATATCAGTCCATCAGTTCTGATACATTTCCTTTTAAACTGTGCAATCAAATGTGTTTCATCTGAATGACCGAGTTTTGCTCGAGACTTTTGGAGACGTTACAACCAACACAGGAAATCAACCTGAACAAACACACGAAAAAAGCAGAGAGTCTAAACTGTTAGGTGCTTTATCAGAGACCACAGCAAGTTCTTGTGAAGCCATGTGGTAAGATCTCGAAGAGGCAAAAATAGCTGTTAAACTTTAATGCTGTGCACTAAAGACGACTGTGTAGTTATTTCTCATCAAAAATGTTAATTCAAAGGAGTGCTTAGTATGAAACTCAGACCCCAAACTGACCTTATGGAGAATAACTTGGCCTTCCTGAGGGTTTCCTGGAGTCAAAAATGTCTCCTGAGTCTCATTATAAATCTCATCATTACCAGGGGCCAGGTCTGTGAGAAAACAAAGAGAAGACGCTTAGAAATATACACCACATAGTAACACTTATTAAGAGTGGATGCAACATTAATATTGCAGTTCTTTCTGCAGGCCCCCTAGTGGCCATTCTGCCACTACAAAAGAAGTTGAGTTGGATACGTTTAAATATTAATATAATAGGATAAGACATTTTTCATCATAACTCTGCTTTCAGATTAACTAGGACACTGCTGTCTCTCAGTGTGTGAAACGTTGAGACTCTGTATTGAGCAATGAGGTGTGAAAGGGAGGGGTGACAAGCCTCTGCTGTGAAAAATATTTGCACCTCTCCAAAAAAGACAGGCATGCTGAGATAAAACAGACAGCATAACTGCAGCTTTCATGACATCAACCAATCCTGTACAACTGATACAGTAAAAAAGGCACGTGAACACAACAAAACCACTTTTATAAATGTTGACTTGCTTGTTCTCCTACAAAAGGCTATTGTGAAAAGAGGTTCAAGATATACACACAATTTGTTGGATTGAATGCATCCCTGATTCATTAAACGGGGCAGTTATAGAAAACTCAGACTGGTCAAGATGCTCACAGCGCACAGTAATAACCCTGTGATTGTTTAGTGGGTTCATTTGCATCTTGCAGCCTTCTTCAATATAAAAGGCCAATATTGTAATAATGATTAACAACTGATATTTGATGCAGCCCTACTACAAGTATGTAAAACAGTAAATGATAATACTATACAGGGCTTCCTTACCCAAGATCCCCATGTCATATTTGCCATCCTTCTTGTCCTTTTCAATTAGGTAGTCAAAATTGTCAGTGAAGTACTGGAAGAGCGAGTTCTGCTTGTGCACCTCCAGACCCAAGATACGGTTGAGGAACTTTGTGATGGAGCAATCTGTGGAGAGTCACAGAGTCAGAGCATGTGCAAAGGCTCATCACCTCTGATCAAATGTTGCTGATGAAGTGAAAATAAGCTTCTTTGCAGAAGCACATTTCTGCACATTGTAATGCACAAATATTGTTTGTCTTGTGCTGAATTGATCATATTTGGCAAAAGAAACCCATAAAATGTGGTTTGGGCACGTTACAGAACATTTGAATTATTATTAACAGTCAAAATGTCTGAGACTACACTGGGAATCATTTTTTATTTAAACCTGAAAAATAAAGGTTTAGAATCTTGAAAAATTTAAAACAAACAAACAAACAAAAAAAAAAAAACCCAGTTCAAATGAAAAAGAATTCTTTAGAAATCTTTCAAGGTCACTATTCAAATTTGTGAAATTGACCAATTTAAGGTCTTTTTACACTTTTTTCGTCAAAACATTTTTAGATACCGGTAATTTGCTCATGGATTGCTGTTGCACAAACTTATGGAGACCAAGCCAGCTTGACTGCATGCTATCATCAATATAAAAGGGGGACATAAACACTAAGAACTTTAAAAGTCATGTAAACATTAATTCTGCTTTTCACTTAGATTGCTACATAATTTGTAATGAAAAATCTGGTTGGAATTTTCACCAGCACAATTTACTGAGGCACTGATTGGTCAAACCAGGAGCTGCTTTTTAACTACATATAGTACTGGGCTTCCTCGAGGAGAGGCTTGAAAATGGTTAAACAAACACACTAAACATCCATAAAATCACTATTATATATATATATATATATATATATATATATATATATATATATATATATATATATATATATATATATATATATACACACACACACACACACACACGTCATTATTAATTAAAATTCTATAATTTATGCAAATATTAACACTTTTCTCTGCAAATAAACACAAACTACACAAATACATTGATTTTGAAAATGTGTCTTGGGTGCCTAAGACTTTCACACAGTACTGTATAGGCATGGAATATAGTCTGAGACTGTACTAGAAGGACCGTTACTAATGAAAAGAGCAGGATAAAGACCTCACCTTTCTCAGGACTAATGCCAAAACGAGACTCCTTGCAGAAGATGCCAACATCTATCATGCCTTGCTTCATTTCTAACATAGTAGAATGATAAACAAATTAATTTCATGTTCATGAAATATAGCACACACATCTGATTGCCTTACATGAATCCAAAGAATATGACTGACATTACACTAATGTCACATGGACATTGTGCCTCTGATTCTATGGATTGTTTCCACTTTAGCAGCTTAAAATCAGTACACATGGCAAAACACTAAGGACATATCAGTACCTCCTGCACCTAATAAACAAATGGAATGGAACAAACTATTTACACAGTGGAATACAGACAATAAAAACAATATGTTAAAAATATTTATGAGAATTTTACCTAATTTTACTTAATCCATGAATCCATGACTGCATACACTTTCTTTCAATTCTAATATTATTAGAATTGATCATAATCATTTCTATCATTCTAAAACTGATGCAGTTAAATGTCCACCTTATCTACACCCCCAGCCCACACAGAACAATATTTATACATCTGTCACACAGTTTTAGTCTTACCTGTAAAGAACATGGCGTCACCACCAGGATAGTCTTTGGGAGGGGGCACCTTGCTCTCAATGTGTCCAAGTATGGCTTTGGTGATCTTATCTAGAGCCTTGGTACCGTACTGATGAAAAAAACAGGCCACTCAAGTGTTGGTTATGACTCACTCAGATAATCTCCTACAAAAGCTGCACCAGATAAGAAAGATTATCTTACTTTATTTTCAAAGTTGTACTTGCTCAAGTCTCTAGATTCTGTGGCTCGTCTGTCACCGTGCGTCAGAGCTCCCTGTGGAAAGATTCAGAAACTGTAACTACTTCTAGAAGTAAAACCAATTCTAAACTTGGTTTCATTTCCTCAACATTCACCTTACAAAGCACTAATATTGCTAATATTGTTTCAACCTGTTTTCCATGACTGCATGCTGTAGATTATTACAGTGTATCTTTATAGATGATGCTATAGCTTTGGGCAACACTCATGTATAAAAAATGGATGATTGACACTGCTCGTCAATATAAAGTGCTTTTTCTTCATCTTACCGGGGAAGTTCACTGATCTTTGCTGAGTTCTGCACATTTAAAGGGTGTAGATGTGAACAAAGTCATTCAGAGTGGTTTGATGTGAAATGCTCTGCTGACTCACACAAAGTTATTATCTGAAGTGGTTATGAAGGACTGATGAAGGCCTGATTCCTAAAACAGGGTTTAAGCATAGTATTGAGAAGGTTTGGGCCCAAAACGGAGGTACACGCAGGGTGTCGTAGGGCAAAATAGTTCTCAAAGAAAACCTGTTTTTTCAGACTTACCACTATTTTGCCATCATCAACATCACTTATAAAAACTCAGGAAACAAGTGCAGGTTGCAACCTGTGGTTCCCATCACCACCACTGTAAATGCAAGTTTGTCTACAATGAACCATTTCACATCATGCTACTCTAAACCACTTATATCTCAACTAAATAATGCAGGCATTTTGAAAATTCTTGAAAACTCTGAGATGAGGTTTGGCATTTGTATTTAAATGTTATGACATCATTCCATTTTTAATATTTTAACATTTCAAACATAGTAAGCTACATAATGCAAAGCAATGAGAAAAACATGGCACAAATGTAAAGGAAAAGTGTAAATTTAAAGTGTTTTTCTCCATGAAAGACAATATAAAATTCACAGAATTCATATCAGACAATATTTTATCTTCATATTTCATTTTCTCACATACAAATGCAACTGAAAGGTTAGAAAGTGCACTTCTGAAAGAATTCCTCTGCTTGTGCCAGTGATCTCTGAGTGAGCATTGACTAATAACTAATAATTATTAATGGTTAAAAAAAGAAAAGAAAAAAGAACCATTGCTTCATCTTGCTGCCCCGTGCCTCCTACAATGGTGTCACAATAGCCTCCCGAGTGAACTTTTCTAGTTTAAAGACAAGGAAAACCCCTTCTGATGATGTATTCTGAAGGTAGGAGGAACTTTAAAAACCACCTACAAGTACGCTGCGGTTAATATTTGAGGGAGTGCTCTTAGAATTGACTTTTTTTCTGCTAGATGGTGAATGTAGAAGTAATCCAGACAGCTAACGTTACTACGAAGCTGAATATCAGTTCTGTATTTCTGAGCCTCTACATTATGGCTACACTGGCAGGATTACCATTGGCATTGAGGAGATTCCTAATAGTTGTATTACATAATTGCATAGTGCATGCAGGGTATTGTAGTGAGTGAACACTGACAGATATTAATGGGGGGCAGTCGTGGACTGGAGGTTAGGGAACTGGCCCTGTGACTGGAAGGTTGCTGGTTCAATCCCCAGGGCCGACAGCACATGACTGAGGTGTCCTTGAGCAAGACACCTGACCCCCAATCGCTCCCCGGGCGCCGTGGATAGGGCTGCCCACCGCTCCAGACAAGTGTGCTCACTGCCCCCTAGTGTGTGTGTCTATTCACTAGTGTGTATGTTGTTTCACTTCACGGATGGGTTAAATGCGGAGGTGGAATTTCCCCGTTTGTGGGATTAATAAAGTATCACTTAACACAATAACAATACAAAGTCCTGAATTCTGAGGCATGCAGTGCTGTGCTACACAACATTACAAATAAAATGTTAAGCACTAGTTTTAGCCTGGAGTTTTAGCCTCAAACAACCGAGCAATGACAGTTTAGCGGAATGTAGCACAGATGGAAACACTTACAAATATTCGCTTTTGAATTAATCTGGGTTACACTGCTTGGGTTAGCTCATATATCTCTGCTGAATGGATTAGATAAGATGGCCTCAGATTAAAGCTAGATTGAAAGTGAGTAGGATGTCTCAATACTTGTGCCTGCTCCTATTTCAGTGTTTACTGCCAGAATGACTAATGTCAACCAACTGAAAGTGGTAGACCCCGTTAAAGTTAAAATGAGAAATAAGCCGTCGTTTCCTCGCTCGGAGAAAAAAGATGAGAAATTTTTACACCACTTGAAAGCATCAGCTGACCTTTAGATTGCGTGAACATTTTTTGATGAATGAACTGAAGTCAAGACAGAAGTGGTCCAAATGACTTAAAATAAAATGACATCAAAGTTAAGATAGATTTTTTTCCTGCAGCTTCCATTTCAGAGATATGAAGTGCTAAAGTCATTATTTCTCAGTCATAGGGGAAAATGGGGAGAAATGCCCTCCTTAAGAACAACGTTCATTTACTGTAAAACAACAGCTAATCCTAAAAAGAAAATGTTAAAAGGGGCATTTTGACCCACTTTCAGGGAAAGAAGTCTTCTTTCCAGGGGTACAAACATGAACATCTCATGTTATTTATCATCTGTTTTTGACAGAATGAATTTATACATCATTTTATTTCAGGAATAACACCATACACTGTATGTTTTAAAATGAAATATAAAATCTAAATTAATGATACTGATTCATTTTAATATATTATGACAAAAACTAATGACAGTAAAACAGAAAAAACCTGAATGCTGATAAATGGTTATATAAATAAATATTTATCATGCTAGTTCTATAATCATACTATGTAAAGTCATTTAACGCTATTATTATTATTATTATTTCTCATCACCAGCAAGATGGCAGAAAGATATTGCTTAAAACTAACTAGAATGCACCACTAATGTTAGCCAGCCAGCAAACATATTATTATTATTCTTTGAAGCTACTTTCTCTGAGTAATGATGTATGTTGTTTGTTCATTTTGATGGTTCATGACCTGAGATGTAACGGCACTATAAGGTGCAGTTTGCTAAGCTGGCTAGGCTGCAGTAACTCCGAGTGTATTTTGACCGTGTATCTGACTGAATCTTACCAGGCTCTCCAGCCTCTTAGCCACAATAGAAGCGAAGCGTCTCTCTCCGGCCAGTTCAGAGATAAGGAAGATATACTCCGGCGCTGTGACCTGGTTGGAGCGGTGAGTGCGACCTGGGTAAGAGGATGAAAATAAGTGAGTTCACGGTTTACAGGTTGGTGGTAAGAATGCCGTGCTTTACGGGAACACCAGATGTGTGGTTTGGCACTGCAAGCCTTGTGGTTTGGCATTGTGAATAAAATTACCGTCAGGTCACTAGTACACTACAATTAACCTACATTAACACCACATAGTGAGTGGCCCACAGTGGCCCAATAGGAATAAAATCAGCCCACAACATGTAGCTGCACGGATGCTGTCGCTGTTGTAATGGCAACTTCACAGGAAAAGGAAAAAAGGTTCTGAACTTTAATGTATGTTAATGCAACAAGGTTTTATTACAAGTAATTGTGGATACTTTTTATTGGTCAATTCAGTTTGTGGTGGGCAACAAGACAAAAATACAACACCACCGGACTTTAAGACATTTTCATGATACGCAATAATTGTCATGATGTTTCATTTTCCTAGATTGTGGAAAAAGCACCAGATGTGCCACATTTAAAAATAATATCAAAAACTATAAATACAATGAATTTATTCAATGTTTTACAAACCACACAGCACAAAATCCATTGAAGTTGCTTTTGTTTTGTCCAAGTGCCCAGAAATGTATTAACTAATTAAAATTGGAGTTATAATATTTACTCATAGAAATACAAATGTATGTGTAGAAGATAACAAATCAGACTGATGGTGAAAAATAAATGACTCTATGTGAATGAGAAACTGTATAGCAGGTTTATGGAACAGTGGCCCACCGAACTGCTGGATGGCGCGGTCAGCGCTCCAGGGCAGCTCTAGGGTCATGTGGACACGTCTGCGCTGGTTCTTCACCCGTCTGTCTGCCTGCAGAGAGATCCCTGAACTGGCTGCCTCAGAGATTATAGCCACCAACTAAGGAGAAAGAGAGAGAGTGAGAGAGAGAGATTTTTTTTTACAGGAATCATTTTTCCATGATGTACGCAGGTGGGTTTCGCAATTAGTCAAACTGAGCTGACTTGCGTGTTTGAGAGAAGCTTTTAAACCACATTTTTTGGTCCATCACTCACCTTATCTTCATTCATGAAGCGATCCTTCTCTTTGATGTTGATGTGGTCAATTGTGTGACCCTGCTCAGCGCGAGATTCATAGCGCACACTCCCATCTGGCCGCCGGACAACGCGTCCTTTACGCCCTGTCATCTGTTCACACACCCACAAAAGGATGAAGAAAGAGATAGAAAACACAATTACCGTAGCTCCATAACAACAGCTACAAACTCGCAGTGATCGCAGCAAGACAACAAATTACATTCAACACTGGCCATTATTTCATTTATTTAATATCCAGTCGAAACGCCCAGTCCAAAGTAGAATCTATATAGTAACTACATTGAAAAGAAAATTAAACAAGCCTTGACGACTAAATATGATGTCAATTTTTGACAACTCTTTGCCTTTATTGCAGGTTCCATTCTTTTCAGGAGACTTGCTTTGAGTTTTTCAAAGAAATCCAGAGGGATCCAGTTTCCACACCTCCAAAGTTCAGTCCTAGAAGTTGGCTGGACATTTTGCTTCTCACAATCCAATTAATCCAAAACACATTCAGTGATGCTGAGGTCTGGACTCTGGGGTGGTCAGTCCATTATTCTGAGAATGTAGCAGCTTCTTTGTTTGATTCAGAAATGCTTTTTTTCTTTTTTGTCTTTTTTGCTCTTTGACAGCTACACATTATTTCAGACTCATAGCATTGTCTTAGAGTTGTCTTCTCACAGTGGAAGGATGGACAGAAAAACCTGTGGATTTTTCAGATCTGAAGCAAGAGTGGAGCCTGTTTTTCTCCTCTTTCTCAAAGATGACAATGTTAAGCACTGTTTACGTGATGGGGACAGTTTTGGTGATAACACCTCAGAAATATCTCCTGAAAAATGAACACCATGTACCTCATCTCTGTTTTGACTGTAAATTAAATAAATAAAGGGTGACTCTGACATTTTGCACAGCACTGTACACCTATCTGGTTTACATGTCTTACCTCAGATACTTTCTCTGGACCTCCGAATTTATCTATGAGCTCATCCAGTGTGTTTAGAGGTAGTTCTTTTCCGAGCTCAGAGATTTTGTTCAGAAGATCTTGCTTCATTTCCTCCAGTCGAGCTAGTGAGCAAGAAAGAATAATCAAGATGTTCATTTTTCAATTGACTAATTGTCCATTAAAAATGAAACAAAATTTTAAAAATTCTAATGACCTAAATTATTTATAATTTTTTGGTTCTGATAATAGCATCAGTTACATCAAGGTATCATTATCCATACAGTAAACTGTACTGCATGTACTCTACCAGCATGACAGTTGGTGTGAGTAACGAAGATGACATCATCGCTGTTGTCCTGGACCGAATCGGGAGAGGAGTTGGAGTCGCTGTCCACTGGATCAGACTCTGTACTGCTGTCATCGCTGATGTTAATGACCGCTCTTCCATCTGCAGCCTGCTTTGGATACTTCGGGTGCCTGCCACGGGGCTTCCCTACACACCATACATATAAAGCACAATGCTGACAGCTACAGACCCCAACCTGTACATCATAGGGTAAACTTACCATACAAGCCACATATTTTGTAACAGAAATAATGCACAGGCTTTCTTTCTGATTAGCTACACAAACTGATTTGCTTGAAATTATTTAAAAATGAATAAACAAAATCTTTGAATGAGTGAGCAATACAATGAACTGCTTCAGGATGCTTCATATGCAGGAGCACCAATAAAGACCTACGTTTCCTCTTGCTTCCTGCTCCTTTCTCCCGTCGGTCTTTCTCCAAAGGAAAGTGCTTCTGGACCAGGGACTGGAACACACCTCTGAGAACACAGAAAATAAACGATGACCATCCATACTACTATCGGTCAAATAAATTTGAGGATGTGTGTCACATGTGATGTTTAGCAACACAACTGCTGTCTGTTCACTTAAAGGAGGAAAAGCACAACAATATGACAAATATTCCCACAATACAATGCTCAGAATATAGGCTTGATTTAAACCCAGTGAGTTCTTCTGAACCAGTTCCAAACTGACCAAGCAGTGTGAGGAGGTCTTATTAGTGAGTCTAGGAAGAAGAGGCCCTGTAAGAAATCTGACTTGCCACTTAAGAATCACCCCCTCCAGATGCTTGCCACCTCCAGTCACATCACTGACTCGTTGTCCTTCTGCGAAATTCCTGGATTTGAATGGTAAATATGCTCCTCACATGACTTGTGTTTCATAAGTGCTGCTAGATAATATTAACTAAAGCTAAAGTTAGTGGAAATCAGTTTAATCTTCTTCTTCTTCTTCTTTCGGCTGCTCCCTTTATGGAACTGCTAAACGAAACCTCTTCTGTATAACAGAAGTTTCTTAAGCAGTTAGTTTCATTTTCACAAATATGATATCTCTCCTCTGAATCTTTAGAATGGAGGGTGCAAAAGGCTAGTATGGGTAAATTATCATCGTCTGCAACAAAGACAGTTGGGTACCTCTTCATTTTTGTCTGAAATTGACGTAGAAGACTGTGATTTCTGTGGACTGTACTCATAGGGGTCCAAGCACCGTTAAAGGGGTCCAAGCACTGTTAAAGAGGGATCTTAAAAGGGGATTACAAAATGTTGTGTACACTGACACTGGTATGGTAAGCAATAGGTTATTTTAAACAAATATTTAAAAAAACCTAGAAACCAGTACAGTTTTTGACTTGAACTGCCATAATTGTTTGAACTCAATGAACTGAATCTTTCTACAGTCTTCATCTTTCAAGAATACCAAATCCTGGTCCTGGAGATCTGCAGAATTGAGTTACAGCCCTAATATATCTCACAATCCAATTATTAGATGCCTACAGATGCATCTGAAAATCAGACAAGGGGGTGTTGGATCTGAACTCAGGGTGGTGGACCTCCAGGACCAGGATTGCTGTACTTTGTTCTACAGCAATTCCCTGTTTCCTTATAAGAGTTCACCATAACGCTTCAATTTTATTTAAAATAACAAAGATTTTTAAAGTGAAAAGCCTCTGGATCCTATACAAAGTGTTGCTTTCTGCACTTGACCTTTTCTTCACTGCTTATGAGTTCGCATGTCTGTATTTGGTACAAATTATTAGCCTCATGATTAAATTTACAATATCTGCTGCTGAATGTGAAACACACTAAATAACATACATGTATAATGTGAATAATATATAATATATATAATGAGTAATTCATTTTTGACTATTTTTGACTGCCAGAGCATTTACTGGTTTATTCATTGACATTATCTATGCCAAACCTGTATATATTTTATTATCAATGTCTTTGTAGGGAGCAGTAAGCAACAAAACAGAAAAACTCCTGTTTTTTAATATTAATATTTGGCAACGACGGTAATGATACTGCTAAGAAATGCTGAGTAATGATCATGTGACTGTGTATAACTGACAGCATGGTAATGGAACCTTGATGACTTTACAGTTATCAGAGATAAAATTTCAATCATTCAGAGACTGCCACTCTGGAAAGAGCCAGTCATATAGGCACACTGTAGATTTGTATCTTCAAAAGATTTCATTCATAAACAGGAACAGTGGGGTCAAAGTCATGGGGGAGCACACGTACACTCAAACTCACACGCACACAAATGGAGAAGTGTCACACTCACTCTGCGGCAGACACAAATTTGTCCAGGTGGCCATCGTTCTCGTCAAGAACCTCACGAGTTCGAGCTTCGCCTGTAGACTGCAGTCCGATTACGACACACTGCAGAAAAGTAAAGCAGAAAAACATAAATCAACTTACAATGTTATGCTGTGACCTCTTCTTTCCTCTCTGCTATGACACAGTAAGACTAATAAACTCATTCAATGACTCCCTGAGTGGTGTCTGATGATGCCCACCTTGCCAGCCTCCAGTTCCTTCTTGGCCAGCTCCACTAAACGGCGCACCTTGGCAGCAATGCAGAGGTATTTGAAAAAGCGCTGGTGGGATGACCAGAACTGACCCCACAGAGACTTCCTGGACATCATACCCAGCAAATCGGCAGCCTGAGTGAATACCGCCAAGGCCTCGGCCCACTGAGGGACCACAGAAAAAGAGTCGGTTTCACTTTAAAGGGGAATTCCATCCATTTAAAAACAAAATCTACATAATCAAACTGTTAAGACAAAGTCATTCAGAGTAGTTCGATGTGAAATTCTTCTAGAGGAACAGAGGAACAGAGTGCCTCTAGCTACCTTACTACATTATTACTATTAAATGGTCACAAATTCATTCATTATTTGAGATTAGGATTTTGGCTTAAAATATATCTTTGTAAATCCAGTTATGGCAGAGGAATACATGCAGGATGTTGTAATGCAAAACAGTCCCCAAAGAAAACATATTTTATCCAGATTTACCACAGTTTTACCAACATCAACATTACATACAAAAAGTCAGAAGTGCATGTTCAGTGGCCAATTTGGATAGTAAATAAAATGGGTATATTACACCATTTCACATTAAACCGCTTTGAATGAACTCAACTATGTTATATAGAGATTCAATTAATTCAGTGGTAAAATGCTAAATTACTCAAACTATTTAACCATTCAAACTGCAGATTAATAATTCAGTCATTAATCTTAAGACTTAATTACTAGGAAACTAATACAGGTAATGTTTTGAGAGTGAGGTATTGCCGTATGGGCTGACATATGTACCCTTAGGGTATGAGGCATTACAATACACCATGTGGTATCGGTTATATGCATTAGATTATATGACGGTTTTGGGCTAGATTATATGTGACTCTGTGTCAACAGCCTGACTTGTGCAAAATGAAATTTACATGGGGTTATGGGGTAATTTCCTTTTTTACAGGTGGTACTCTGTGATTTTATTTCCGTCCGGACTGTCTATGTTTGTACTTTTCTCCTCCTGAGAAAATTACAGGGTGAATTACCTACTGAGTTACCAACTCACTAAATTCAGCGGTGGCCTGATAATTTTAGTCCTGTCCGGATACACAGTTCCGAGATTTTCCTGGCAGATGTCACCTTGTGTTGGGGAAAAAAGGATCCTAATTGCACTTCTACTTGCCATACTAGCCTCTTAGAGCATGGATCCATTACCTAGGATATGATCCATGTTAAATGCTTTGAAAATCGCAAAACAATGAAAGTTTTGGAAGATCATATAGCCACGCATCGTGCAAACGTCTGGGTTCAGAGAAAATACAACCCATTAGAAGCTTCCTTATTCTGTAATCTAGATGCAAGAGTTTTATCATGAAAGAGACATGCAAAAAGTTTGGAAAGTCTGATTGTTTGGTGTACCAAAGTTATCAATATAAATAGAGAAAAAACATCCTATTGGGTTGCGATGCTCACCAATTTGGCAGCTTTGTTGTAGACAACTTTAAAGTCATCATCCAAGCCGATCTCTTCGATGCGAAAGGAGACCCCTGAGAAGCTCAGCTGGCGTGCAATGTACATCCCACTGACCTTCATATCCATGGCAACAATCTCCATGGCGCCCACACCTCTATTAAAACATCATATAGAGTCAATAAGATTCAGACTCAGTACAGAAGGAAACTGAACTAAAATACAGTCGTCCACATACGTTTTAACACCCCTGGTCAAATGTCATGTTTTGTTATTTTGAAAATAAGTGAAAATAAGTTAACATGTCCTCTACAGAGAAGATTTAAATACAGCATTTTTATTCAAACTTTAGCGCTCAACTTCTGTTTATTTGCTTAATTTAACATATTGGAAAACAAGCAATGTAAAATATAAAACAATATACCATCTTGCACAGGCCACATTTTATGTTTGTTGTTCTCCAAAATGTTAAAATCAGCAAATAAAAAGTAACTGTGCATTAAAATGTGCAAATGTGTTTCCTCTGTGAAGGATGTGTTAACTTATTTTCACTTAGAAAAGCAACAACACATGCAATTTAACCAGGAGCATACAACTGTAACTGCGCTTTAACATATTTACAAACCTCTTTTCGATAGCATGGAGGAAGTCTTCGAATGCCCTAAAGGGTGTTCCTTCTCCCCAGATGCCCAGACGGCTCATGTAGATCATGTTCTTTGGCTCGGAAGCGCCTGAGGGATAAGAGAACCTTCACCCTTCTGGTTCAACAGTGGAATTACACAAGCTGGATCTCTGTGCGGACATAAAACTCACCTGTAGCGCTGGCGTACACCACCCTGGCCAGAGGCAGCTTGTTCTGCAGGTCCAACACGGCCTTGCCCATCTTGGTGGACGTGGCATTCTTGGCTTTGTGACATTCATCAAATATGATCTGTAGGCACAGCGCTGTTAAGGGTAATAATTAAATAATCAGCAGAGACTTTAATTATACACAGTAGCTGAGTTACTAGAATGCAAATGTTAAAGGATACGACTCCATCGAAGTCGGACCCACACCAATCCAAGATCTGCTTGAGTCGGGTGCGGAGCTGGCCCCCTGCTTGGCTTTCTCCAATAAGGGCGGAGTAGGTTGCAAATAGGACCCCTTCTGAGGTAGCTGTATCTCCATATTTTATCTGGCAGGGAAAAAAACATTTATTAGCATGAAGAATTTAAAGGTATGGCCATTGTCACCTCATGTGAAATGCCTTAAAGGGCCCATATCATGAAAAAACCTCACTTTTGAAATAAGAGTGTTTGGTGTAGCATGTGAATGCTTAGCAATGCTTTTAACATTTAAAAAAGGACCAGTCACTCCCCAGTGCATATCTGGAAACTAAACTGGAAAGTTTGGAATTAACCGTTTTTGTGATGTCACAAAATCTGTTTACATATAGCACCATGCTAGCAGTGCTATAACCTGCTGAGGTTATAAGGGATGTTTCAGCCTGGACTGCTTTATCGAATGAGGTATAAAATAAAAAGGCACGGTAGCAAAACTAGTATATTTGATCTAGGCGATAGAGGGGTTATATAAAAATAGTCATAAAATAAATTACTACTGTTTCGATGCAGAAAACCAAACAAACATCATACAAAGGGATACCAAAAAATGTGAGATATAGACCCCCTAAAATGAACAAACATGAGTTCTGCAGTATTATGATGGAATTTAATAGTAGCCAATAGCAGTTACAACTGAAATAACAGCACACTCACTTTATTCAAGGCATGCACTAGAATATTGGGAGCACCGATGTCCTGAAGATCTCTTTCCGCATCATATTTGAGGTCATTGGAGACACTGAACCTGGAAGAGGCAGAGGTTCAGTGAAGAGCGGGATCCAGAGACACTGCTAAATTTGAGGACATGCAACAGTGATCTTCATCAGGGCAGCGCTTCCTAATCCTAATCGTAGATAATTCCTTATCCATGCACTAACACAGTCGGAAAACATCAAACTACCCAGAGTAATTACGAGAGCTTCTTTGTGAACTTGATGACTGTTCACTTACCACAGTGCTTTCTTCCTTCCCTTTAGGTAGTTCTCCAGGATGATGCCGGCCACGGTGCGGCCTTTGCCCACTCCTGCTCCGTCTCCTATGAGGAAACCTGCTCTCTGATTGTTCTGCAGGATCACCTCGTGTTGCTGTAGTGCAAAGGAACAGCAAGAGAGAAAAACAAGAAAAGCTTAGCATGAGGGTCAGTCTCACAAAACCACAGCTGCAGCTTGACCATTAATATTTGAGAGTCAAAAGCATTATGCAGATAAACAACACTCGTATAATTCAGGTAAATCAACAGGAGCTCTATGTGGTACAGCGAACAGTGAAGTTTATTTTTTATTTTAAAGTCTATCTGCATTTATTAGCCAAATTTTCATTCCTGCAATGTCTCCACATTGTGTGCTGATCTTTTCTTTTTCTTTTTTTTGCTTTCTGTAAATTGAATTTGTGTTGCGGTAATTAAATGTAAAAATACTATATTCTGCAATATTAATAAATAACTTCTAATAAATAGCTTTAAAATATGTAAGCAAGGAAGAGAGATGAACACTAAGGAAGTCCATCCATCCATCCATCCATCATCTTCCGCTTCTCCGGGGTTCGGGTCGCGGGGGCAGCATCCTGAGCAATGAAGCCCAGACCTCCCTTTCCCCAGCCACTTCCACTAGCTCCCTGGGAGGGATTCCGAGGCGCTCCCAGGCCAGCTGGGCGATATAGTCACGCCAGCGTGTCCTGGGTCTTCCCCGGGGTCTCCTCCCCGGTGGACTTGCCTGTGACATCTCCCAAGGGAGGCGTCCAGGCACTAAGGAAGTGTTTATTATATTTAGTGTACAGGCATCCTTGATACTCTTTGGTCAGCTGTGATGACATATGGTGCTTTATCAGGAAGTTTAGTGGAAAAGTTGGTGTTTTTTCAACCTAAACCACATGGTTTAAACCTGGGAAGTGGAGGCTAGAGAAGTGCTTTCAGGTGAGCTGTGTACAATGTGTACAATACAATGAAAAGCCAATACTTGTTCACCTCTGATAAAGATCTTGTAATAAAGCTACAGACTGTATCAGCTTAAGTCATATCAGGACATCCCTGAAGAAGACACTGTACATACTTGACAGGCGTAGATGATGGCCTCCAGCTGCAGAGCAGAGAGCAGGCCACCGTTGATGATTTGCACAGGGATGGAGAGAGTGTAGGTGATGTCAGGAGGAGGGACACTAGACAGAGTGTTGGTCTCCACCACCAGGTCAGGGTGTGAACGTCCTATTGTGGCTGGAGAAAGGACAGACAGGGAGACAAAGAGAAAGGGAAAGAGAAAGAAAGAGAATGTATTGCCTTTCCACATTCAGAGATAAAAACAAAATGCAAGGGTCAATGTGGGAAATCAGCAGGCGGAGCCTACACTTAGAGGGTTTGTATTCAGCGTAGGTGTCTGCGTGGCCCAGCTCCTCTGTCTCCTCTTCCTCCACCTCTTCCTCTTCCTCCGGCTGTGCGTGGAGTCTCTGCGTTACAGACAGAAAGACAAAAGCTTCGATTTGAGCGGCTTGCGCAGAGCTGGAACACAGATCACCCACATATCCCATAACTAAAGTAAAAAAGAAAATGAAAGCAAAGTGGATCAAAGTAACACTCAAATGGCACCAGTCATATGAATAGCTTGGGTCACTAATTTAAAGAATCCAAATCAAAATCTGTCTAATTTCAACCAACTACATTATAAATGTGAATTACGGTATTTCATGTATTTTAAATGGAATTCATTTGTGTTTTATATATAACGCAACAATGATTTCACTGTGTTAGGCTGAGTGTAGGGCAAATCAAACAAAACAAACAATAAAAATGTTCAGTCAAAGCAACAGACGGGATGCAGTTTCATTGCTAATTGAATTATGACGCTGCCTGTTACAGCAACAACCAGAAACTACCTGAATGCCTCCCAGAGGCGCAGTGCTGATTATAGCATTGATGTCTTCTAAACTCCTCAAACCCTGAAAGCGGTTGGAATTCAGCTGAAACAGACACAGAGCAAAAATAACATTTAAAGTAAATCATCAGGAAAAGCAAATGCAATTTTATGGGCGGTGTGAATTGAGGTCCTGGTTCATTTACCACCTTCTAAACACCAGCAACACAGAGTGAGCGTTAAAGCGTAGGAGTGCAACAAACAATATCAAATTCGGAGGAAACTCATGGTGCTTTGTTCGGTGTCTGTGTGGGCTGGGGAGTGGGTGCACAAGATGAGCCTCACCTCCTGGTTCTGTGTTGGTGTACTGATGTCCCATATGGTTGGAACAGTTGGCAGGCTGTCTGCATATTCAGATAGGGAATCGGCAGGAGAGGAGAAGAGTGAGGTGTTGGACGGATCATCGATACAGGAGAGGTCCTGCACAAAAGAGAGAGATAAAGAAAGAAGGGAGAGAAAATGTTAACCATGCACTTCCAGGCAAGGTTAGCCAGAATTTCAGTTCTATATTGGGACCATTGTCTGCAAGAAACTGGCCCAGATATGACCTGTATGCACAGTGAGAAATAGACAAAGGGGCATTCACATGTTGTCACAAGACAACCATTTAACCTTTCTCCCATTATTCATTCTGTGTAGTGCATAAGATTCTCATAACTCCAAGCTTAAAACCAAACAGGAATCTGCTGCTTTAGGGAAAAAGCAACATGGCTCAGGACAACTACAGATTAAAAGCTGCATTTCTGCTGGATATCCACAGAACTACTGGTACCTTCTCTTACATATCGATTAGTGATGTCTTCTTTTAACTCACAAAGCAAAAGTGGGGGTGGCCTAAACAAGAAATAAATATGAGCGCAGTGAATGAAAATGAGGAAGCACAAAGATATCAGAAGCATGTCATTACCGGTACGTAAGACGTTTACATGAGACTGATATTTCAAACCAATACCTAATGACACATTTATTATACTTAATAGAGCAGAGTGTTTAAGACTGGACTTGTGTGCCAAAATGTCCTCTACATTTCTTATTGTAATTGTAATCTTGTACAAAGAAATG
The DNA here is from genome assembly GCF_015220715.1 of Pygocentrus nattereri. NCBI lineage: Eukaryota > Metazoa > Chordata > Actinopteri > Characiformes > Serrasalmidae > Pygocentrus > Pygocentrus nattereri. The sequence goes on from NC_051225.1 coordinate 8,156,675, forward strand.
TTATATTTCTCTGTAAAGTCCATCTGGGTAGATTAAGCATCAATTTCTACGTTTTAAAAACTTTATGTATCGGCATCGGCTTAGAGGTATGCACATTAAAAATATCAGGTATTGGCATCACCCCATAATTCCCAAAACAACGCATCCCTAGGGTGGTGCTGGAAGTGTATGTATTTACTGACTACAACAGACTGCAGACTAATCAAGAAGCAATTGTGTTAATATCATGCTGTGCTTATTACAGAGCCAGATGTTTAGGGAACTGGAGTAGAATGAAAATGTGGACTCCCTGGGGTCCTTGAAGACTGGCTAGAGAAGGTCCAGCTTAGCAGAAAGAGCTACACTCAAAAATCTCACCAGCATCTCACTAACAGTTGACAGTTGATAGTTAACACTAACAATTCAATACAATGACATGTGTGTGTGTGTGTGTGTATGTATGTATATATATATATATATATATATTTTTTTTTTGTAAAACTACAACATACAACACAAACAGGACTTTTGCACTGCACAGATTTTCTGCTTTATTCTTTCCAACCATATTATATTCAGCAAATGAACAGTTAATTGTGCACTGAAATGGTCAGAAGTGTGTTCTTTGAGTACGTGTTCACTTATCTTCACTTAGAAAATCAACAAAACAGCGGTTTACCAGAGCACTCAGACTGCATACAATATAAAACAAAGAAAACACACTATATGGTGTTTTACTGAAACAGTTAATAATTTTAATCATCCTGTTTTATACATGTCTTAGCCATACTTCCCAAAACGTCAGACCTGGAATAGTACAACGACAATAAAAACAGTACAATTAACTAATAATTGTACTAATTAAATCACGATTGATGCATCATGATGTCTTTAGGCACTTTTACACCCCACCCCACAGTTCATAGAAAGCAAATTCCACGAAAGCCTTCTCAGCTTTTCCAGTGAAAAACAAACAGGAACCCTGGAGGCGTGGAGGCAGAAGCCAGCCAGTGGTGAAGGTGTGCAGGTGCAGAATGCCTGAGAGACTGAACGTATCCAGGGTGAGGCTGGCGGCTCTGCTCTTCTGAACCGAGTGAGAAACTATGCCACCCGTAACATCCTGCCAACTTTCTTTAAGCCAGCTCTGAGTCAAACTAAAGCAACTTGTTTGTTCCTGTTGCAAAGGAGAACAGTGTGCACACTCTTCTTTTCCAGGGGAGAGGAATATTGGCTAAGATGTGGTAATAAATTGCAAATATACTACTGACGCACATCTTGCATTCAAACTACTGCTGAAATCACCCTTAAGGGAATGATTCCGAAGAAAACAGTGTGCGTGTTGGCATGTAAGAGAGAGAGAAAGCTCACATGTGTTCTGCTTAAATAACTGCAAACAAAAAAAAATATCAAGGTTGAATGAAAGCCACAGTGGTTGACAAGCCTATGCTTCATTAAACAACTAACACTACCAGTTTAGACCTAATAAAATAAGCAAACAGACCTCTGTGGTAATGACTCATTCTGTAGTATGATGGACCCAAATGAGGAATTCTGGGTCTATGCTGATTTTGTTTATGACAAAAATGATACTGATATGTTTTGCTGTATGTATGTATGATATTAATGAAAGGAAAAGTTTCCCCCTGACATCCAAGCAGCTGACTGGACAAGATATGTTTGGTGTCTGAAGTTTGCTGAAGTTCAGTTTAGCACTGGAACTACAGTAGCATGATTGACTGTGTTTGGTTTACAGGGGAAAGTGTGTATTTATTTTTCTTCTTTCTTCTTCAACTGAGCATCTAGCTGGATCACCCCCTCACACAATGCTACTAGGCTAAGAGGGCGAAAGCTGACACAAGGTTCCTCCAAGTTAACTGAGCTAACCGTCTTTTCAAACTGCTGCTAACGCAACAACATTGGATGGCTCATCACGATTGGAGGAGAACACTAAGTGCCAATTCTGTTACATCAGCTAACAGATGCCCACATTGGCTAGAATCATGATGACTGATAGAGGAAGAGGGAAGGCCATTGGGATAGTGCTTAGACCAGTGGTCCTGTACATATTTACTGTAGTTTGAGCCACAGTCTGCCACTCCTTCTCCAGCTAATTAACTTCTTCAGAAGTCCCTGAGCGGCTGGAATCAGAGGAATTAGTGTAGGTGTGGGGAGGAGGCAGCATGTTAGCTGCAGGTAGAAACAAACTCTGAGGGAAGCAGATCTCCAGGAGGAGGGTTGGTGACCTCTGACTCATGTGGTTGTGGCACTCAGGAGCCCAATGTTTGGATTTTCTGTGAATTATTGCTTTAAATTCTCTGAACTATGGAATTTATGTGAAAATATTCCTGTTTTGAATATTTTATGTTTTTTTTATTAAAATCACAGTGATATTCAGGAGTATTGCACACACACACACACACACACACACACACATATCAAAACCTCGTATCTTCAAAATGGTAACTTTACAGGAGAAGGAAGACTTTCAAAAACTTTTCTTATAAGACAAAAACGACAATCATCTGGACCTACAAAGTGACCACAGGGGTCTCGCATGCTAAATTATGGCCTTCATCTAAGCACTGTGAATAAAGCATGACTTTTTACAGTGAAAGCTTTCAAGCATCTAAAGTACTTGAGTAGTCTCAACAGAACAGAAGCAGACAGGTTTAGCATATGGGACGTGTTTGGTATTATATGTAACTGTCTACATGTTATATCTAATTCTTATGAAATGACTAGCCTGCTTATTTGGCATGTGTTCTGATAAGTCCCCCCATGTCCTCGCTGTATGTTCCTCTTCCACTTCATGGTCTCCAGTCACTCACTGCTTAAACCAGCACTTTGTGTTTCCCAGCAGTGAGCTGAAAAACCACATTTGCCCATATATAGAACTCCTTTTCGCAGTCCTTTGGGGACATGATACAATCAACAACAGTGTTTTCCGTGCTGACCGGCACTGAAAACACGTCCACAACACTGACACCACATTTTAACGATACAACACAGATGTTGTGGATTAATTACTTCCTCTGTGCAACGGTTAAAGTTAAGGAGATCACAAATATGCTATGGTAGGTCGTAAAACGCTAAAAAAATGCCAAAAAGACAAGATCTAAAACACAGAAGGAGACACTCTTATGTAAAAATGTTTCCGTTCCACAGTTAGGCACAGCGTTCAAAATTACTAACACGCTCAAACAAAGTCCCCAGGGTGAAGAGAAGTGGCTCATCCAGACAGACTAAACGCAGTTATGATAACAACAACCGCACTAGGCCTCGTGATAAGGAAATGAGGGCCAGTATAATATACCAGCTCAAAGACAGCTCTTTAACTCTTTAGTTCCAGACCTTGCTCTGTTTCCTCTTGTTTCCCAACAAGGGATGGAATTCATGCTTCTTGGAAGAAGCAGCCATTCCTGCTTTGCTCTGCTGCTGAGCCAGCACACAGGGAATCCCCCAGTATTCCAGAATCAGGAAATGAGCGGAAGAAATGCTTCATTTTGGTTACCGAGGACAATTAAAATAACCCCTAAGAACACAGTAAAAATACTTCTATCATTGCTCAGCCTTGTCAAATTTGTGATCAAGCTCTAGCCTTTTCTATGTGTGAGCAATAAGCCACACCAGTGCAACTCAAATGCTGAAACAAAAAAAGCTAAAACAGCATTCGAGCACTGAGAAAAGAAGCTTACTGCAGAACGTCTATATATAGACTACAGAGTAAGATTTTAAAGGAATGAAAACATCACTGACGTGTATAGTTTATATGCATGTAAGGTCAATTAACCTGAATGATTAAAGTTTGTTCCAAGTTCATGTAAATTCAAGTATATTAAGGGACATTTTGGCCAAATTCAGTTCAGACTGTTGATGAACAATGAAGCTTTTCCAGGGAACTGACGGAGCCCTTTGATTCCCACACAGGTCACAATCCATTCCGCAAAAACAAAGATTTATGATTCAGATGACGTTCCTTATCAACACAGTGGCAGTGAGCTTTGTAGGGGTGTGGTTATTAATACTAATGTTAATACAAAAGAAGCTGTTTTAATCACTTGGTATTAAGCATTTGTATAGGATCAGATCATCTATAGGAGAGCTGAAGTGAATATTTGTCTGAAATCATGAAATGCTCAGACAAGCACGTAACATTTGATCACAATAATGAAATAATGTTGCAATATTGCACACTTGTAAAGTCAAATCATAACAAAATATCTCCTATTTACACACATAGGTTGAAACAGTGTAGGCTGAAAACTTGCTGGCACAAAATTTCACTGCTTGTTTCAATGAAATGATTCATGTTATCATGTGATCCTTTAGAAAAGCAGTATTCCTCAGTAACTATGTGGAATCCAGAGCAAGCGGACTTTTTCTTAACCTATAGAAGTGAAGAATGGAAGCCTGCAGGAACTGGCAGGTCCTGGCCATTTAAGGTGTTCAAAGTGAGGAATGTTTGGGGAAAAATCAGATACACATTCTTCCTGACCTCTGTGACCTTCTCACTCGGTCATGTTCCATTGGAGAAAACAGATCATTTCAGTCTTTCATGTCTTGGATGTGGATGTTTGGCCTGTTTGTAGTGGGCCTGACTGAGGGTGAGGGGGAGAGAGAGAGAGAGAGAGAGAGAGAGAGAGAGAGAGAGAGAAAAGCTTTCCGAAGGCCACCGTGTACCATCGGCACAAACACTCCAACAGCCAAGACTGGCTATGGCAACACGCGGAGGGCCAAAAGTGCCAAATTAACCTGGCATCAGCTCTCCATGAGGTACAGCTCTGCTGCTGTGTGCCAAGAGGAAGCAGAACAGCATTTGTGCATTTGCGTGAAAGGGGGAGAAGTGACGCTTGGCGGTCTTTGGGGACCACCCAGAGGGTTCCTGTTACCGTAAGCCGGCCTGAACCTCTGAGTGTGTGCGATTTTCAAAAATGAGGAAAAAAAGAGGCACACCTGAACAAAAGAGCAAAGACATCCGTTACGCTAGTCAGCAGGAAGATGAGTAAAGTCAGCGGTGTGCGTCTGTGCTGGGGGACTCTGAGACAGCGGCGTTTTACACGTCAGCGAAACGGCTGACGCTAATACTCCTCCTGTGAAATAATGCCTCACTATTACAACAATGTGTCAGGCTACACCACAGTCCCTGACACTTACTGACTCCTCCAAATGAAGAGTGACGGGAACACAGCAGGCCAGAAGCAGCCTCATCACCTCCCTATCACCACCAGAGCTTCCTGAATATTCTTTAAATCACTTATTCTGCCAGGTTCGGTCAAACAGCTGACCTTGAAAGGACTCATGTCATGAAAAAACTAATTCTCCTCACTTTTTAGAAAAATGTCCATGTGTGGAAAGTTGCATTATAGCCTGTTTCAAATGAATTTTTTTGTGATCTCATTAAAATGACAGCAGTTTAGCTACCAGTGGTGGACGAAGTACACAAATCATGTACTTGAGTTAAAGTAGAGACACCCAATGTAAAATATGACTCCAGTAAAAGTAGAAGTTCCTCCACTTGAGTAAAAGTACTAAAGTATCTGTCTTCAAATGTACTTAAGTATTAAAAGTACTAAAAGATTATTTATGACTTTAATGTCCTGTTATCATTTTTGGAACCAGACTCGCTTCATGAACTCATTTTAGGTGAAAACACTCCAGCGTCTCTCTTGGTAAACCAGTTTTTTGGATAGAATGTCATTAATTAGTGACGCTGACGTCTATTACAATTATCAGAAAAACAAAACACTGTCTGTCTGTTTTGTTGAAGGAGAATTGCAGGCAGGGCCGTCTACACGGCTATCGGGGCTACATCTCCGCACCATTCAAATAGGGCATGAAGTTTCACAGACAGTGAGAATGACAATCAAAATTAATGATCCACAAAGAGACAGGAGTGAGCGGAACTCCAGCGTGCCAGTACAGCAACTGAGCCCCCTCCAGTTGGCCACTTTATCTTCCAAATATTCCGACTTTTTTTCTCGTTATATTACGACATTTTCCTCTAAATAATACGACTTTATTCTCAAAGTCTACTACTTTTATTTTTATGAAGAGTGGCCCTAAAATGCTGTCACTGAACCATGTGCTTGCACTGGGTCGGTGTGACCAACAGGTCAAAACAAGTTCAAAACAAAGTGACCGCTGTGCCCTGATTGGTGTTCTCACTTTGCGCTTCTTTCATTTTGACATGTTACATTTTTATACACTGAAACCAAAAGGAACGACAGATTTCACAGAATGTAGCGGAGGAAAAAGTGAGATATTTGATTGTGAAATGTAGTGGAGTGAAAGTAAAAAGTCGCCCAGAATGGAGAAACTTCAGTACAGATACACGAAAAATACTTAAGTACAGAAACCAATTACATTTACTTAGTTACTGTCCACCACTGTTAGCTACACCCATAAGGAGTGTTTGAGCAAAGAATGCTTTCTGAATATGGAACTATAAAGCGTAGCCAGTGAGACCAGATGTCATTTACATATGTCAAATATTAAAGGCACATAAATAAAACAAGCCAGTTTAATTCTATGATATTAAAAGAGCTTAAAAAAGAACATCAGGCAGACAAATACATATGTTATTGGTTCTTTAACAGTATAGAACAGTATAGAACAGAAGAAAGAAAGAGACGTTATTTAAGTTCTTCAAATGACAGTTTTTGAAAAGTGGTCTAAAACAAAAAAGAAAAACAAATAAGCAAGAAAGAAGGAAGGAAAGAGAAGAAAAAAAGATGCATCAGAACTTCCTGAAGCACTTTAAGTCAGTTATTCTAACAGGCAGTAGCAGATACTTCAGATCCAGAGAGTAAAAATCCTCTCCTTGATTTTGTTCCAGCTGCCTGGCTTCTCTACTGTTAGTTCAGATTTTGCTGGAGCAAAATCCTGGGGAGGATTGCTTTTACTTTTTGGACCTGAATGACCTGAATGAAAGATGTTCTCTTGAATAAGAACACAAAAATGAAACGTCCACAAAAAAAAAAAAGGATGAAACATAAAGAAAGACAGGAAAACAGAGATAAACAGAAAAAGAAAGGAAGATGATAAAAACGTGCATCAGAGCTTCCGTCTGCATTTTAAATCAGTTATTCTGACAGACAGATCAGGTTGATCCAGTTCATCTCAAAAGGCCTTTACGAGCGACAGAAAGAATGATAGAAAGCTTAAGCGATAGTCGGAATGACAAAAATGAAAGACAGAGAAAAAGTATAAGAATGAAAAGAAAAAGAATGAAAGAGGGAAGGAAATTTCAAATCAGTTATTTAACAGGTGTAGTTCATCCTAAAAGAGGACAGAACGTTCGACAGAGCTGCAGAAAGATTTTCGAGCTGACAGACCCAATGACAAAAAATGGAAAGACAAAATTAATGAACAGAAAATGAAAGAAAGCAAGAAAGAAAGGAACAAATAAAGAGAGTAAAGAGAAGTAATAGCCTGTATCTTTAGCAGGCCATTTGACCACAGGTGTCCGAGTGCATGTGCTCCTCACTGCGCCTTACATCACTCTCTTCCAGTAAGGCATGTGCCTTGCCTCAGCTTCAGGCCTAAAATAGACCTGTTTGCCCAGCCTTCTATCCACAGTTGCTCTGTTTCTGGAGAATCCCTCATATTCATCCTCCAAAACAGAGATAAGGAAAGGACAGCAGAGCACCTTATAACACTGAACCATTCTATTAATCCTTCCATTGATCTCTGATTGTAGCACTATGGTACCTTTTGGAAAATGGGCTGCTTCTTCAACATGCACTTGATTCTTCATTAGAAGTGAGATTAGATTCGTTCTGGATTCATAACACTTCAATTAGCATTTGTTTGCGTTTCCGGAGTTGGTTATGACAGTGATGTTTGACCATGCACAGTCAACAGCATGCAACACACCTTTGCATGAGAACCGCCGCATTAGCGTCATGTCATTTAAAAGGCTGCCATGCAAAAGACAGAAAGACATGAAGTTGACATTCAAATCATTACACTGCGTGGACTGCGCAGAATCTGAGAAGTGCCTGCGTCCACCTCTTACTGGAACCCAGAGGGGATTACGATATGTCATGATTAGCAACACGCACAGACTTGAGAATCAATAGAGCCGTACAAGATCCACGAGAATTCTTTCTCTTCGAACAAAATCCTCCTTTTGATTTTTGTACATAATGAAGGCACAGTTTGGCCATTTATTGCTCAAGAAAAGGGAGACAGTGTGACTACTGCATAGTAAAGGCAAGATAGTGTCGACAAGGAAGTATGTGTCTTATTTCACGTCAAGGAAATAACAGCAACAAAAAAAAAAACACCTGGAGAAAAACTAGAGCAAGCTGCCAGTCACTTCCCTGAACAACATGGGAATATGGCTCAAAAAAGCACCATGTTCATTCATCAACTGTGAAAACAAGCTACCTATGCAGCTAATTATCTTTTAAAATGAGTGCATAAGCACCGAGTGGATCCAGCTGAGTTAAGCAAAAAAAAAATAAAAATAAAAATACTATAAAACTGGACATCTACCTTAGGCAGTGGACGTCCCAGGTCTGCATAAAACTTAGTCCAAAACTGCATGAGCGACATGAGTCCAGCACTTCTCCAGGAACTCACTGCTGTTCACCTCCAGAAAACAACAGATCCATCCATGCGCTGGAGAGCAAACGCTGGCGACTTCACGGCCGCGGCATTCCAGAAGAGCGAGGGAGCGGAGGACGTAAGTAAATAAAAAAAAAGACGCAGAAGGAGAAAGAGAAGGACTGAGAGGGAACGAGGGAGAGAGAAAGAGAGGCCGGTCACCACTGCGCTTCCACAGCTCTGCTCCAAAAACCAGTTCTCCTCGCACACACACATAAAAAACCACGTATACATACACACACACACAACAGGTAGGACCCAGGCTGGCGTAGGAGACGTATCTGCCCTTCCTACTGCTTCAAGTCCTCCTAAACTTTTACTAAAAGAGGAGTGACAGGTATCTGCCTTGCATATTCAGTCATATTGATTGTGGTTTAGTTCCTCAATGCTGAAGGTGGTAGGGAGGGGAGGGGAGGCGAGAGGGGGAGGAGGGGAGGAGCTTTCAGGAAATGATGCTTTTGTTGGTAAGTGACTAGAGTTACTGGCAGTCAGGCCCTCTTTACTGTACATGGTGTAACTCAACCGCATTTGTAGTGTAAACAGCGCAGCATGCAGGTTCTCTAGAGCACTGTGGCGGCTGGAGGGCCTCTGTTTAATGCTCACAGATCGTTATTTAATGATTATTCTCTTTAGGCTAGTGGTTCCCTGCTGAGCGCATTATTTCAGTCACTGCCCTTCTGAGTTCAGCCACCACGTTTTCATTCATCACTTATGAATGGAGGGGAACGATCGAGACAATTAGTTTTATGCGGCTCGGGTGGCAAGAGGCGAAATGAGTTAATGTGCCCTGCTTGGAGGGCTGCAAAAGCACAGCAGATGTTCTCCAGGCCGAAAAACATAGAGTTACCATTATTACTGGATCAACTTCAAAGCTGTGATTTATGCATTTTGAAAAGCAGGCCTAAATTCTCAGTACTAGGCCAGGACATGCTCACGCTGACAACAACAACATCATGCTTTAAACGCTCGGACCACTCCTCTCACAATTTCCAATCACAAAACTCACCGACTGCAAGAACGCAATGTCCAGTAACATAAAAAATGATGTGGCTTCTTTATGGTTTACTGTCGTCAAAAGGATCCTCCTATTTTGGATGTTAATAGAAAAATGAAAGTGACAGGGAGGCTATTCTTGACATATGCTCGTTATCTATAATCATCAGCTGGTCTACACTATATTTTCTACACATAACAATCTTTTCTTCTTATATTTTCAAATGACATTGCATGGATGCATATTGTTGCATATTTACAATAGTCATGCTTTACATATCAGATATGCATGTTATCCTTAAAGCAAGCAAGCGTCCAAATGTAGTATCACCGCCTTTAGCAGGTCTACACTGGAAACTGATGAAGCTGTCCAGCTGTGGTCTGGAGCATGCATTTAAGTGAGTATTTAATGGGTTATGCTTTATTCCCAGATTCAACATCAGCAGTCTAAATAACGTTGTTAATATAGTTTGATACTGCCCTGGTTGGGCAGCTTGATTACCAATAACATCATAGCCGTTTTCTACCTATAACCAAAATAAGCAGACCATTAGGGCCCAAACCACAAAGTGGCCCCATGAGCCTGTAGTATATATTTAATTTATTGTACACATTATTTATATATTCATTTATGTTTTATTTATATATTCAATTATCATTTGTTTTATTGTCCCTGCCTTTTTCCCTGATCAAAAATGATTAAATTAGGTAGGAAACAAATACATATAAAATATATAAACACAGTTCTGTGTAAAAGTCCTATCCCGCCATCATCCCTCCAATCCAAAAAAGTTGGGATGCTGTGCAAAATGTAAATAAGAACAAAATGCAATGATGTGCAAATCATGTAAATCCTATATTTCATTGAAAACAGTATAAAGACAACAAAGCAAATGTTGAAACTGAGAAATTGTATTGGTTTTTGAAAAATATTTGCCCATTCTGAATTTGACGCCAACAACATGTTCCAAAAAAGTTGGGACGGGGGCGACAAAAGACAAAAAACTGGTAAAGTTCTGTAATGCAAAGAAACACCTGGTGGTTGACTGGCACCATGTCAGTAACATCACTGGGTATAAAAAGATCATCTCAGAGTATCTGAGCCTTTCAGAAGTAAAGATGAGGAGGAGTTCACCACTCTGTGAAAGACTGCACAATCAAATAGTGCAACAACTCAAGAATAACGTTTCTCAATGTAAAATAGCAAAGAACTTCTGTTTTTCAGCATCTACAGTACATAATAACATTAAAAGATTCAGAGAGTCTGGAGAAATCTCTGTATTTAAGGGACAAGGCCAAAAAACAGTACTTGCTGGCTGTGATCTTTGGGCCTTCAGGCAGCACTGCATTAAAAACAGACATAATTCTGCAGAGGGAATCAGTGCATGGGCTCAGAAACATTTCTGAAAAACACTGTCTGTGAAAACAGTTCATCACTGCATCAACAAATGCAAATTAAAGCTCTAAAATGCAAAGAAGAAACCAAATATAAACAGGATTCAGAATTGCTGCCACCTTCTCTGGGCCTGAGCTCATTTAAAATGGACTTAGGGGAAGTGGAAAAGTGTCCTTTGGTCCACCAAATCAAAATTTGAATTTCTTTTTGGAAATCACGGACACTGTGTCCTTCAGGCTAAAGATCACCCAGGTTGTTAGCAGTGCACAGCTCAAATGCCAGCATTCATGATGGTATAGTGGTGCATTAGTGCACATGGCATGAGCGACATGCACATCTGTGAAGGCACCATTAATGCTGAACAATATATACATGTTTTGGCAACATATCGCTGCTGTCGGAAGAAATCCTTGTATCTCCAAAATGCTAACTTTACAGCAGAAGGAAAAAACTTATTTTACTTTTAATCTAAGTCAGTAGAACCAGACTTTTTGGCTAGACATTTTGGGCTGTTTCTTTTGGTCCATTCATCATGAACTTTACAGACAATGTAAAGGACAACATATTTTTTCAAATTATGCCAAAAACTACAAAAATGGAGATATGAGGTTTTCTTCCGACAAAAGCGATACGCTGCCATCCAGATGACGTCTTTTTCAGGAAAGGCCTTGATTGTTTCAGCAAGACAATGTCAAACCATATTCTGCACGGCATGGCTCCGTATTAAAAGAGTCCGGGTGTTGAACTGACCTGCCTGCAGTCCAGACCTGTCACTACTGAAAATATTTGGAGCATTATGAAATAAAAAATGACCATTCAAAATGGGCATATATTTTTCAAAAAAAGTTTTGTTATTTATTAAATGAGGGGAGGGGGGGGGGGGGGGTGTCACTGATTATCTGCACTGTACTGTTTATATAGCACAAACAGGCCAATTCTCAGAAGAGCATTATCAGTTTGGAGCCTTCCAGCTCAATCTCTGCTGTGATCCACTGATCAATGTCTACTGTGGCAATAAGTAGCCTATGACTGCTAGCTTTGGAGACAGCGTGGCGTCTTGAGTGGTGTCATAGTTGGGAATCCACATGAATGAGCAGTCATTTGCCACTAATAGGATATCAGTAATGATGATTCAACTGCTGCAGGCCTGCGGTACCTTCAATTAATTTCCCTTCATATTGTGGATTGGCAAGCAATGGAGCAATGATGCTGCCGCTGCTGTGCACTATGCTGTGTCTTAATACATACTTCAGTTCTATTTACCGGAGACAATAATCAACAACATGCAACTTTGTTTAGAAATATACCACTTTGTGACTGAATGGAGGAAGAAAAAGATATACAGTCCATCTATATTCACAGAGCACTGGTGAGGTGGCCTAGAGCGACCCAGGACCTGCTCATTCACAACCATGACAGAAAGCTTGAGAGAAAATTTGTAATCTATGGAGGCACAGACTGTTAGTTTAAGAAGTGTTCCACAGAAGTTTAGCCTACGCTAACTTAAGCGACTGTACAGTTCCTCTGAAATTCTCTTTCTCATTTAGTGTCATCTCATTCTGCATTTGAATAAACACAAAACTTACCCACACGCTAGGGTTAACAATAAAGAAATCAAATCATCAAAGGCCTGTCGAAGACCTGGTGCTGCAGGGACATGCTCTACAAATTCTCTCTCTCTCTCTCTCTCTCTCTCTGTATATGTGTGTGTGTAGCATGCACAAGTGTTGAGGTCTGTGCGCGCTGCTCTTACTCTGTGGTTGCTCTGTGGTTTCACGTTCTCATTGCTCTCTAGTTCAGGTAGGTTGTATCCTCTTCCTGTTAAGCTAGCCACTAGCGAACATCACTATATTCTCCATATCGTAGCCATAAAAACATGGGTGTAGGAGGGGAAACAAACCCCTCAGACAGTAAAGGAGCCTTTAGCTACAGTGAACATGCTCAGTGTGTTGCTTCATTGGGCCCACAATGAGAGCAACAGCCTGAGGACTGATTCAGTCCCGACTCTTCTGAGAGGGAGAGGCTAGATCAAACATGCTAATGTGGCTAATACTGAATGGTCGTTAATAGACCTATTCAGTGTTATTCTTTTGCGTGACATTAGCAGTGGAGCAATACAAATGCTAAACCAAACATCCTCATGTGGGTAGGAATACTTGCTCAAACATGCCAGGCCAGCTAACAATGAATGGAAGTCACCAGACCTCATTTAGCCCAAATGTATCATTTTTAATGCTAATTAGTTGTGATAAATTTTCTTTTATTTTTAGCATTAAAAGAAGACGGCTTGTTTGTTGAATATAAAACATCCATCCGTCGCCATTATTAGTCTAACATTATCATAAATCCCTAAATGTGAGTAACAGTGGACCGAATTTAGTAGATCCCAATTATCATAAGCATTATGCTAACTAGCTGTGGCTGTTTGTTTGCATTCTTTTTTAGGAAGATTAGCGTTAAAGAAAGAGTGTGAAGTAGAGGTCTGCACTCCTGCTGATTCCTGTTTATTGCTTTGTGCAGGAGCGGGCGGGAAACCAGCCCACTGCAGGCGGGCGGGGGTGGGCCAAAGCACGCATGAAGAGAAAACCTGCAAATGAACGCATAGCCTAAATAAACTGGTCACTAAATCATATATATGAACAATACAAAAGGACAACAGTAAAAGAGTTATAATGAATGAAGTCCTTCTAATGAGTTGTGAAGCATCATGTAAACAACATGCAAATTCTTGTAGCTTTCAGACATGGCGGAGCCCATAGTCTGATGTCCACAGCTGTCCAACAAAACTGACCATTCTATGGTTCTATGGTTCTGATGACCATGACTGTTGTGCTATTTCAGCAGAGGATAAGGTATTTGTGAATAGAGTGTGGCAGATATTAGATATCAGTTCGCCTTGACAGAACTGCACGGGAAGGAGGGGGCTGAAACATTTCAGTTGCAGGTTTGATTCAGTCCAGATTAAATAGGAACAGCTTGACCAAACTGTAAAAGTGACTAAAGGCTTTTACACACCAAGTGTATAAGTAGGATGTCAATAAATGAATTAGAACATTTATAACTGATGATATCTTGCAAATAAAATCTATTTTTTTATCCAAATGTGATAATGCAGAATTATTTTTTTCACTCTCTGTTAGACTTTTGCAAGTGACTTGAACCCACTTCTGAGGTTGGCTTGGTGACAACCTCTGCCGTTTCGCAGTGTCAGCAGCTACTGCAACAAACACTGAAATGATGATGTTTGTTTTCTACTTTGTCACATGTGGAATTTCCAAAACAAGCTCAAACTAAGCTACGGTTGTTCAAACTGTAAGTGAGAACACTTTGAAAGTGTCAGCTACGTATTAAGAATTTTTCCTTTTGCTTTCCCAAAACAGAATGTAGCCACCTAATTTAACTTTTGACGGTAGGTTCACTCAATGCCACTTTTGACAGATCTATTCTTTTAGTCATCAATATTCCCACCAATCAATTTTTCTTTAATTATGTAGAAGTCTCAACATTGCACCTTACACTCACCGGCCACTTTATTAGGTACATGCTAGTAAAGGGTCAGACCCCCTTTTGCCTTCAGAACTGCCTTAATTCTTTGTGGCACACTTTCAACAAGGTGTTGGAAACGTTCCTCACAGATTTTGGTTGGTTATTTGAGTTTCTGCTGCCTTTCTATCATCTGGAACCAGTCTGCCCATTCTCCTCTGACCTCTCACATCAACAAGGCATTTTCATCCACACAACTGCCGCTTAAAGCGTTAAAGAAAGATATTTGGAAACTGGATATTTTCTCTTTTTCGGACCATTCTCTGTAAACCCTGGAGATGGTTGTGCGTGAAAATCCCAGTAGATCAGCAGTTTCTGAAATACTCAGACCAGCTCATCTGGCACCAACAGCCACGCCACGTTCAAAGTCACTTAAATCACCTTTCCCCCATTCTGATGCTCGGTCTGCACTTCAGCAAGTCGTCTTGACCACCTCTACATGCCTAAATGCATTGAGTTGCGGCCACGTGATTGGCTGATTAGCTATTTGTGTTAACAAGCAACGGAACCTGTACCTAATAAAGTGGCCGGTGAGTGTATATGAGCAGACATTTACAAGGTTCAGATCCACCAGACTGCTTTATTTTCTCCTTTAGGACAAGCTGGGACCATTCATTTATAAACCATCAAGTGCAAGAAGACTAATACATGGTTTCAAATGTCATTAAACTTTATCATTAACTGCCTTACCACATTAAATATATGGTGGCAACAACTGAAAACTGATGAAAGAGAAAAAAGCTGCTCTTACTATTGATCTGACCTGAACAGCTAAACTGCTTTGTGCTGGAATCGGCTGTAAGAGCAGAACAGCGCTTTGGTTTTCTTGTCTTGATTTTGCCTCTTCACATGAACATCCTGTACACAACAACACCTCTGTTTCTAAACAATATGAGGAAGTCCTGCGCTTCACACTGTCAAAAGCCGTAAACAACACGAGTGAAAACATTACATAACTACATTGACCAAGTCCACTGACATCTGTTCACTGCCTGGGTAGTTCTCTCTCAGCCATCCTTCTGAAAAGAGGGAACATTTGCAAAATCACGACACGATCACGCAGCACTGTAAACATGCTGAAGTTTCATCTTCCTAGGCATACAGGCCTGCTCTGATTGTTTATGGGTGAGTCTTGTGAGAAAGACGGTAGGGCAGTGTGACCTTCCTTCTGGTCAACATGGTGAGTGTTAGTCATGGGCCAATCACGACTTTATTTTCTCAGAGGGCTTTTTCAGGAAGAGTCTTTTATTTTCCAGGAGCCTAAAAGCTGATTTATTTTCTGACTAAGCTTTCTCACTCTCTCCTTTAGGAACATGTCACTTGGATTTTCGAGAAGCAAAAGAAACTTCCCATTAGACACACCTATTAAATCTATTTCCATGCATTCACGCCCTGCGATGGACTGGCGACCTGGCCAGGGTGTATCCTGCCTTCTGCCCGATGACAGCTGGGATAGGCTCCAGCATCCCCCCGCGACCCTCATGGAGAAGCGGCTTGGAAAATGGATGGATGGATGTATTCACAGGCAGTTCTGAGGATGTCAAGAACATCTATTTCTCACTGTTTTCATGACTAACATTCTCATCTTAAAGCAAATTGGAATTTGGCTACGTAGCCGGAGGACTGTCTCCACTGACAATACCACATTCATACGCTCATAATAACACAATGCATAAATATAGTGTGTTATTTATCATTCCATTGCTTGAAGCCACCGGCAGTGCAGGAAGGGCTGTCGCACTGGGGTAAAGAAAGAAGTCATTTTCAAGGTCATTTTTACATCGTTTGGAGGCACGTTCCTTTTGTTGCCTTGGGGCCCATAAGATTCTAGCCTCTTCTTGCAAGTTGAACAGTAAATGGGTGGCAGGGATGAGACAGAACTTTTAAATATTCAAATGGAAAAAGTAGAAAAAGTCAGGTAGAGGGTCTCTGGCAGCTACGGCAAACAGTAAGTGCAGCCGTGCCAATAAATATCAAACTCAAGTCTATTCATATATATTTAATGAAATAAAACGGTCAAGATCATCTAGTGAATTTATCAGGTTTGGTATGATCTAACTAACTCTTCTATAAGTTCTCACTGTTTTCCAGCAAAAACGTTGAGGTGAAATACAACGTACTTTAGGTTAGAAACTTTATCTGAAGTGAAACTCAAATGAACTAGAGTGAAATCAGCACAGTAAAAAACGTCAATTACACAGAATCGCACTGTAAACTGCATTTACGTACTAGGATACTGGTGTCAGTTTAATGGCCACACTGTAATTTTATAGTGCTGTATTTCTGATACATGGATGTCATTTTTTTACAGGTTTTTAGTAAAATTACATCCATGTCATTTTTCCACAGCTTAAAACTATTTACGTACTTTACAGTAACATACTGTGTCAGATATTATGATCTATTAGGTGCTTTAAGACAATATTATAATTTTTTGTATATATATTCTGACAAATTAACACTGTAAAATAAACCTGACATTGCTCCCCGCTTCTTATCTGCCAGTGTTTGACCTAAGCACTCCTTTAAATATTAAACCTCTGGCCGATGCATCAAATATTCTGAACATTTATCATTACTTTAACACCAGCTCACAATGTCCATTTCATAGCTTTAAGTGCACTAGCTGGGTATCAAACCCATGACATCAGTGCTGGTAATATGATTATTATTGGCTGAGAGGTACCTGACTGCAAAAGAATATTGCCAAAATATTATATAGAGAGTTCGAGACGTCCGACCAGTCTGAACAGCGTTCTGATGGAGGTGGACCTTTTCGGGTCACCTTTTTTCTTTTTTGCTGCACCAACCAAGTGAAAAGAGCGGAGATTAAGAATATAACTGACTTATTACTTACAGAGAACCACAGTATCACTGGCGACAGCTTAAAATGAGTTTTAATTTTCACAATTTTACATATGCATGATTTCCTTTCCTGGAAAAAAAGCCATTGACTCCTCAACTTCCACGCTACTGGTTGTTCAACATAAATGTCATGTCTGAGGTCATTTGTTTCTTTTGTGAAGCTGAAACTTAGGAACCCTGACTTAGTTGAACATGCTTCACGAGAAAGGCTTCAGGTGTCCACTGTGTCTCTGATCTCAGACAGAGATTATTATTCAATCATGATTAAACACGCTTAAACCCTTGCAAAAGATTTTTCTAAAAAAAAAAAAAAAAGGTTATTAAAAGAACTAATTGGGAATTTGATTGATGCCTACATCAGATTTGACAACTGGTGTTGAAATGTGAAGTCATCTCAGTACAGTTGTGTTGTAAGTGTAATGGTGTTGTGATGCAAGATGTTACTGTAGCAGAGTAGAGCCTATTACTGCAGCAAAGGGTGTCAAACTCCTTGGCAATCCCCTTGATTTCAGACGAAATGAGATTAATGGGTGCCCACACACTTTTGGACAAGCTACCTGACCTGCAAACCAGCGAGATGAATGCCCATGTTAATGTGTAGGACAGTGGAATCAAAAAATTGTAAAGAAATGTTCAGAAGACTAAGCTACAACTGTAGACACGTGGACTACTCTAATATCCTGATGTGGAAAAGTAGGGACATTTCTAGGGTGCAGAAGGCAAGGTCTGATGAGCTCACCAAAAGAATGAGGGAACTTATCTAGACAGAAAGAAACAGAAAGCAAAAGAGCTGCTGACTTTTAAATGCCATTTATTCACCCACTTTGAAGTGAAAAGAAAGTAAACGGCTAGTCTGTGGTCATCAGCATTCGGTCGGTCCTTACAGCAAAACATGAACGATCCAGGTGAATAGCCACATCATTCTGGAGGAGACATAAGCACCATTTTCTACAGACCTTTAAAACTCACAGAGTCAAACCCTTCAGTGTCACACTGCAGGTGCCTTCAACCTTTACCAGATCAACAGCAAAGGCAAAGGACGAAAGAAGAAGAACCTTCAAAAAAAGCTCCTCATAGTTACACTGGCTAATCAACAAGTCTTTGCAGCAACTTTACTGGTGAGGCTCTTAGCACATGCATGCAGACACCCGAGGAGGATCAAAGCCACCTGGCTCTTCACCAGCCCAGGCTGAGCACTCCCACTGAGTAAACAGCTAATGCTTACCTGAGAGAAGTCTGCACTGTTCAAGAAGTCGAGATCAGGTAAAGAGCAACTGCTGAAAACATCCATGTGCATCTCTGAAGTGCCGTTGGAGTGGAGCTGCCTGGGAGACAACATACAGACATATATATCAGCTGGCGGGTGGCTGCCTGGATAGTAATAGTGATAGTAAAAGAGAAACGTGGTGAGCTACAATAAGAGACAAAATGAAAGTGACAAAAAGGGAAGAGAGGGAATTTCATTTTTTACCAATCCACAGTCAAAATGTCAGTGTTTATTTTACTAATCCTGAGCCTAGAAATGGGTGACCACAACGGTCATTATACAGAGTGAGAACAAAATAATGGAAACAGGAGACAAGTGACATTTCAGAAATGTCAGTGCCTGAAATATGGATGTGACAGGATGCCAAATATTGGGCCATCACTATCAATTATATTAGTAACCGAGTAATCTAGTGATTATTTTAAAAAAGTATTAAGCAATCATATATACAATTTACAATGGCCAACACTTAATTTCACTTTTTATACTTGCAATTCTTACCTACAAACATATACACATCATCTTGCTGGTGTGGGTTTCCTCTTTTTCACAAGAGCAACTCAAATGCTAACAGCTCCCACTTGTAGAGGTTGTTCAGACGGATAAATAGTGCCTTTATAATGTACTACGAATGCTGTGTTTATCAATCAAACTTTAAACTAATCAATAAATAGATTTTTAAAGAATGTAAATTTGAATTGATTCTATTTTACAGCCTTTGCAAAATATACTACTATCTCACCTCATTGTAAGGTAAACATTTTGAGCCTATTAATCCATATTTTGTATTTATTTTGTTATAATTAGATTCCAAATGAAAGCCTTAGCACAGGGCTGTCCTACCAGTAAGTGACACTATCCCCACTCTCACTCAATAAGAGAACAAACATATTTTCATTTTATATATACATTTCTTAGCCTCCTTTTAAAATGATATTTTTGGTACACAACACACTTTTAAAAACCCACCTACCGTCTTTATTTGTATACTGTAATAATGGTCCCCAAGACGTGTTTGGGCACCCTGCCTTAGCATTAACATCACTGTTGTTTTACTCCCTTGGTGTCAGCTTTTAATTCAAACATCTTGATATTGGAAACAGTGTGCCATGAGCCAGAAAGAGCTTTGTGACACATTTCCATGATGTGCTGTATAATCTCTATGACCACTCACAGAGCATCTTTATGAGTGGTCTGAACATTCAGTCACAGGGTTCCCAAGGCCTAACAAATATGTAATCTAACAAAAATCACACATTGCGATTTCAAACCATATTTCACAGCTTTGCTTTGCCTTATTTGTCATAAAAGTAAGCACTATAATCAGTATTTTGGCCACACTGGGTAGCCCACCTGGTATACATCAAAATAAACAGTAAGGAGTGGGAACCACGCATGACCAAGTTCATGAGTTCATTAGAACTCGTA
>NC_051225.1:8479255-8579255 GCF_015220715.1 Pygocentrus nattereri
AGATAGAGCAAGAACCTGAGAAGATGGTAAAAAAGTTTGAGGGAGAGACATAATTACAGATGTAGGAAGCTCATGGAACAGATGATTGCTGGAGAAAGTAACTACACAGATTATATAATAACTAGTTTTATCTTCATCCATCCATACTTTCACTCATTAAGTGTTTGCAAGACCTATCAAGTGGTTAATAAAAAGTGCAGATTTAATGATCAAAATTCATGCTTAGAGAAGGACTGCTTCTCTAAACAGTCTCTCTTTAAGAGAGCCTCAAAAAACTTTGATTTGTATTGATCTGCTCTGCAAATGATGATATAATAAAAATAACACAAAATAACAGATACATTTTTGAAACCTCCCCAGGTAGAGATGACAAAACTGTCCAACTGTCCAAAACGATGCCTTTATCCAGGGCCATGAAGCTTACCTTGGATTTGTTGATGCTATAGCACCAGTTGGAAGATGAAGAAAGAAGAAGAATCAGTGGCTGCTGCCAGTGCTTCATAACCATTTTGTGTTGCGAGAGGTTCGAGGACCCAAATATTGGAGGACCATATTTATTATTTAGAAGAATATGCAAGCAAATGTGAATCTTCTTCATCAAAGAAGAGACAAAATGAAGCTAAACAAACGGCACGGATGACTGCAGAAAACCTAAAGGCCACTTTAGGTTCTACTGCATGCTTGGAAAGGGAGGAGTGAGGCAGGAGTGTTCAGTTGGTTGCAAACTGCAACCTCACCACTAGATGCCACTAAATCTTACACATTGCAACTTTAATACCTTTAATAATAATGTATTTAAGTCTTATTTAAGGGGTAATTCCAGCAATTTTTGACAATTTCTAAGTTAAAAGTCAAGATATATTCATACAGAAATAGAACTCTTCACTTCTTCAAAGAAAACAAAGAAAATGAATATTTCCAGGTTTTTCTTCAATATTTTTCCATCATTTGCATTACAGATGAAAAAACACACCATGTCACATCAAACCACTCAGAATACCTTTGTTTCAATCTTAACCACTGAATTATAGAGAAATGTTAAAAATCTATGTAAATCTCTTTCACGTAGGTATTTCCAAGGACTGTTCTATGACATAGAAATGTTCTAAAGAGAAATCAGCCTGGTAGGGTTTGTTGGTTGCATCAGTATGGAGCAGACGGTTGGTAGAGAAAGTAACTACACACCCCTATATAATAGCCAGGATTCATTTAACAAGTGTTAGAAGTAAAGGTTCATAAATAGTAATAGAATAATAATGATATCTCTGTTTATAGAGAACTTTTCATATCAGTGGCAGCTCAAAGTGCTTTACACATAGGTGTAATAAACTGGTGAGCAGAGTAGCAAGTAGTTTGTTGTTCAGATTGTCAATTTCCATTCGTCACGGAATCTTCTGCTTCAGCGCCCGTGTTGCATCCGATTCAATTCCCCCCACGAATTCACATTCCCTTTCAGAAATCAGGTTCTTGGGCGACGCATTCACTTAAAACGCCAACGAACTCTGGAACTACGGAAAGCGAAAAGGTTCAAAAAAGATTTGTACAGCAGCTACAATCGCTGACGAACAGTACAAGAAGTATTTATCAGTATGACTGTTTACTGTTTACTCAAATTGGAAATAATATGTATCACCAAACCTGAATTATGCCATGTTATCTTGGGTGAATTGGTTGAAAACAAGCCGACGTTCAATCTTTTTTTGAACTTTTTCACTATCTGTAGCTCCCGTGTAGCTAGAACTATGTTAGCCGTGCTGAATGGCTGTAGCTGTAGGCTAGTAACAACAAAAGCATGTTAGCTTGTGCGCATTGATCTCAGTTGAGAAAGCAGTTTGGACAGGAACCACGAAAGCAATCCTGGAACAATAGTTTATACTAAAAATACATTTTGACACGTGGACGCCTATACACACATATACACATTGCTGCAAACAGTAGAATTGTGTGTTTGTGTGTGGGTGTATATGTGTATATGCATATGTATAGATATGTGAACATGTGTATGTATGTAGCAGCAAATAGTAGAATTGTGTCTGGGTGTATATATGTATATGCATATGTATAGATATGTGAATATGTGTATGTATGTATATCTATATAATTTTTTTTCTCCCTTTTTTTTTGTTTATTTAGTTGTCTGTTTATTTACTTATTTTATTTATTTTTTCTGTTTCTTTCTTTTTTGTTTCTTTTATTTTTATTTATTTATTTATTTTTAAAATTATTATTATTATTATGATTTATTATTATTATTTTTACTTTATTTATTTATTTCCCCCCCCCTCCCTTCTCCTCTTTCTTTCCTGTCCTCTTTTTTCTCTCCTTTATTGCCTGTCAGGCCTGGCCAAACAAATAAAATACAAACTTTAACAAGAATAGGCTTTAGTAACCTATAGAGCTTTTCTTGTGAAAACAAATATGTTTGGTACATCAGTGCATTCGGATTACCATTCCGATTGCAAAAATTGCCAGACATGACAGGTTAAAAAAAACAAAAAAAACAAAAAACATTTTAGCCCAGAACATTATAATAAAGTCATCACAAAACAACGTCTAACGTCTAATGGTGTCTAAAGGTGAACAACTCTGACTCAGTAAATTTGGAACTGATTAGGTAATTTTGCAAAATCAGTTCCACTTTAAGGTCAGTTAGAGCCTTAAAAACTAGTAGCAGGACTTTAAAATCTATCCTAAAAGACACAGGTGGTCAGTGCAGTTTTTTCAAAGCTGTGAAAAAGCTGCTGCATTTTGAAACTTGAAACTTTAAAAAGGTTCTTTACACTCACACATCTTATTCTCCCAAGAACTGCCTATTTAAAAACCTCTATAAGGAACGTGAAGCTCATAATGTGCCCATACTTTGGTTTGTGCTTATGCACACACAGAGAAATGGATACTTAGCCGAGTGTTCGTGAGAATGAAGCCCTACATCCATTAGGCAGTTAAAGCACACAGCAGAGTGCAGATTTAAGTTAGTGCTGAGGCTTTATGAGCTCATAACGGGCCTGTT
Source organism: Pygocentrus nattereri (assembly GCF_015220715.1). Classification (NCBI taxonomy): domain Eukaryota; kingdom Metazoa; phylum Chordata; class Actinopteri; order Characiformes; family Serrasalmidae; genus Pygocentrus; species Pygocentrus nattereri. Next base: position 8,482,266 of record NC_051225.1, read on the forward strand.
ATTTATTTATTAGCCTGGCTGCCGGACTGCGCGCTGTATATACAGTGTATAATTAATGAAGGAGGGAACAGCTCTCCTCCCAACACGGCGACACATAATCCTGCTCAGAGCACGGAAGATGCGGCTACTCCCAGCGGGCTAATTAAACACAGAGAGCTGGCCATCCCTACTGTGCGGGGGCCGCCATGAGGGGTGTGTGGAGGGGAGAGAAAGGGATGAAGGGGTTGACCCGGGTGGGGTGAGCATGCAGATTTGGGCTGTGACCCACAGGGATGAGCTTTCAGCTTTGCATTGGAAATGTAGTGTAAGCACAGCCAAATCTGTTTTCATAAGACTAATACCCCACACTAATGTGTAAAAGTCTAGAATCACTCAGCATATAAATCATTCTTTAAATTATATATACCACGAGAACTGTCACAGTGTGGGCTGAAACATTATATACAATACTGATTTAATACTTCAAGTGTTTTGGGATCAACAGGATTTTATTAAATGACAAGGTGCCCCTCCACCCTGCCTCTATACTACTAGTCAGCAGTGTGATATTCATTGTCATATGTCAACAGTTGTTATTTAGTTATTTTATACAATAATAACTAATTCAGTGTAGATATACATAAAATAAACTAACCATGGAAGGATTTCAATTTCAAATTTCAATATTGTAAGTATTTGTGGGAGCAAGAAAAAGTTATTAAAAGGAAAAATATATTTAAAAAGACCATTTTGTCATGTTATCCTTCCTCCTTGCCCACATATGCTACCCCTAAACATTTTTAATCACTGGTAAAATGAATATTTTACATTTTCTACATACAAGAATACCTTAAGCAGTGTAAATTTCAATGTATTAATTAATAAGCATTAATAGTTCATGTGCTTGGGAAACAATGTCATTATAAAATAAATCGACTTATTTATTTAATCAAGTTATCTTTCCTCCCTAGGTTCATATCCCACTCATCAAAAGTTTCATATGACTTGAATCACGTCATATCACATTTTATTTATTATATTTATTTATTGATTTGCTATTTTATGCACAGCCATAGCTTGCACGTTGTGGATTTAAATATTACTACCTAGAGACCAAATTGTTTTTCTGCATTTTCTTAAATACTTGAAATGTTTTGGGAACAGGAAGTTTAGTAAATATATAATAATAACAATAATGTATTAATACTTACTTAATACTTATAATACTTACTTTACTTTTTTACAGTCATTTTTTTTTCAAATTACCCTTCCACCCTGCCTTTATATACTATAATAGAAAATGTATTGCTTCTCACATTATTTTATTTTATTTGCAATAACACAATGTAGATGTGGGCGGCACGGTGGTGTGGTGGGTAGCGCTGTCGCCTCACAGCAAGGAGGGCTTGGGTTCGATTCCCCGGCCGGGTGACCGGGGTCCTCTCTGTGTGGAGTTTGCATGTTCTCCCCGTGTCTGCGTGGGTTTTCTCCGGTTTCCTCCCACAGTCCAGAGACATGCAGTCAGGCCAATTGGACATGCTAAATTGCCCCTAGGTGTGAGTGACTGTCTGTCTGTCTGCCCTGTGATGGACTGGCAACCTGTCCAGGGTGTATCCTGCCTTTCACCCGAAGACTGCTGGGATAGGCTCCAGCACCCCCCCGCGACCCTGACATAGAAGCGGCTTAGAAAATGGATGGACAATGTAGATGTAAATATTATGAAGCAGACACCAAAAGGTATTCATTTTATCCTATATTCTATTTTCAGATCAAGAAGAATTATATGATAAATGATAAATAATATCTACTGTAATTATTTATCTATTTCTTTATGTAACTATCTAGTATTTCCCATCTTGCCTTCATACACAACCATTCAGAATTTGTAATCACTCTTCATTTAAATGATCAAAAAAACAGAGTCGTCTGCTTTGAGATTTGATCACCACTTTCGAAATATTAGATATGCTGGATGTTAACTTTACTATAGCTTTCTCAGGCATTTTATAATCTCAAGCTCTGTTCATCATTCTAGACACATTTAACCTGTAATTTTATACATTTATCTGCAAACATACAGGTTTTCTATTATTGCACAAATTACAAACGTTTGAATGATGATTCCAAACTTCTGAATGGTACTGGATGAGTATCAGTTACACAGACAAAAAAAAAAAAACCCTGTAACACAGCTCTGCTCTAACCTTTTAAAATCAGCACCCTGTCAGAGCAAAGCAAACACATCATTTATCTGTCCACAGATGTAAAGTAGCTAAACACCCCCAGGAGCGAGTTCTGGCAGGCTGACACATTTCAGCAGCACGCCAGCCTGGATTCAGTCCCACACAGTGACTGAAGGTGTGTTAGGAGCTGCACTGGTAAAGTATCAGGTCTTCCTGCTGCAGTTTGTACATTAGCTACGAGTGGCCCTTCACAGCATTACTAATTTAAACAGCCTCTGCAACATTAATGGTGGCTGTTTGTCAAGACCAGACGCTTGTGAGCGACTAACACATAACAAGTGACACTGCCTTGATTTGGAGGAGCCATTGCTGAGGACAGCAGTCTGCTGCCGTGATTATGAATGCCAGTGTAATCAAGCAGCGTGATTGCGTTTCAGACACTAAACGCCACTTTAAGTGCTGTTTTGACCTTCTGGGCTAGAATGAAATATCAGCTGTGAGAGGGGAGGAGACTCTGGCTTTGTTTTGGTGCTTTGCCATGTTGCAGATGCTAATAAAATCACTGATCAACACAAACTGAGCGCACAGTGATCTTGTGGAGTGGGTTAAAGAGATGCCTGGAAAACAATAGTATTGCATGCAAGCTACATACAGTGCTGTATAAAGGAGGAAATATGATTTAAAAGGCATTCATCTGGACAGAAAGAGTTTATATGCTAAGAAAAGGTAACATTAATTTAATAAGTAGTGGTTTTAGGTTTGCCAATGTGTTTGTTTAACTCCTCCTCATGACAAGCCACTTTTATTTGAAGTTATTATCTTAATACCTACTTTGGCTAATCAATACTCCATTATGTTAAATCAACTGTGCTGCTGGTGGAATTTAAAAGGGGAAATTTTAAAGCGCCTGCATGGTTAAGGTGCAAAGTCGTTTAAGGTGGTTTGATTGAAATAGAGCAATTTGCAGATTCTAGAGCAATTTGCAGACTCAGAATCGTTCACAGTGGTGATAATAGGAACCAGACGTCTGAAGAGTTTAATGCTTCTTAAAGGTTCCGTGTAGAAAGTCACACAAATTGATTATATATGCATTGCCTGATGCTTTAGACACTGTTTTGCAGCAGATTTATGAAAAACTTTTGGTCAATTCCTCTCCATTCATGGTAGGGAAGTACAGGCAGGGCACTGTACGGCAAAATAGGCTCCAATGGGAAAATGTTTTTAGGTTTATCCCTGTTTTATCACTTTCAACAGTACATGTAAAAACTTAGAAGACACCTGTAGGTTCACTTCAATGCACCATTTCAAATCACTTTAAGTGCATTTGTTTACATCTTAGCATCTGAATTCTGCAGAAATTTTGAAAAATGGGTGGAATTTCCCTTTAACAAATGCAAGTGATGGCTGTGGAGTCCAGGAGGCATACTTACTTTTATAGTATTTATGATTATTTGCATTGATTCTAATGATATATGGCAGGGTTTCTCAACCACGTTAAGTGGTCCACAAATCACTCTCTGGTGGTCCTCAGGACTATACCAAGGGACTGCCAGTGGTCTGTAATGGTCGTGCTGTTGGCATTAACACTTGCACTTTGTCATAAAATTCAGTGAAAAAAAATGTGACTTTATAATAAGGAAGAAATATCGAATTTAACAACATTAATATGAGACACACAAACAGGATGCACAGGTTTTTAAGCAAAATAAGTGACAAATAGTGACAAATAAGTAGGCCTTGAGGTGACAAAGGTTGAGAACCCCTGATATATGGCACTTTTTCAAGCACAAATATTTTTATTTCCAGTATAAATTGCTGTAAACAATGTTCTTGCGTGCTAAGACTTTTGCCCATTACTGTATAAGTTCAGTTCAATCTTTCATTAAAGATGTCTTGCAGTAGATGTTATCACAACGCAACACTATAAACTACTGCTGTTATTTTACTGTAAATTAAACTTTACAATCTTCTAAATCACAGTAAGATACTGTATTTAGCTATGAATTCTGGGAGCTGATAAATTATATAGTGTCCTGTATAATTTACAGCATCTGCAACTGCAGCTGCCATAGGCCATCTCTTCATTCCAATGCACTGATACACAACAGCGTGGAAACCTAATCCAGTCCACAGTGTCATGCTCATATGACCTGCTGACAAGCTTTTACAGACCCGACACAGTAATTGCCCTTCATTAACGTCCTTTTGTTGTTCTCGAGGGATACAGAAGGTAGGAGGGTGCTGCCTCCTTCTGATATCTTCCTGTCAAAACAATGAAGGTCATGGAAAATCAGGACCAATTAAGGCCTAGCATGGGCAAGCCTGCAGGACCGAGGGGTTAGACTTGGCACAGAAAATAAGATACCGTTAATTAAAGAGAGATAAGAGAGGAGGAGTGATGGATCATATATCGATCACAACAAATAATCCTTTAAGGAAGATGACGGGGGAAAAGGGGCCTCTAAGTACTGATTTATAAGGTATCTGATTTATAATGGATCTGAATTAAATGTCAAAAGCATCTATCTGCCTATTTTCCCAGCCTAAACTCTTCTGTTGTAGGCCAAGAAATAAAACTGGTCTCGGATCAGTGCTTAAGGGCACAATGTCCACACATAACAGCCCAAAGTCTGACAGCAGCTGCCATAAAGCGTTCTGTCAGCAGAGCTCAGCGCCATCAATCTCTGCCAAAGCATTCAAATCAATAACAGCCTCGGAATAGCCCACAGGAAAGCCCTTCATCTGCACCAACATATCCATCAAACCCTAGCAAGCTCATTTCTATGTTTAGACCACTTTCTTGTTACAATTAGGTTAGGACACAGATATGAAGCTCTGAGGTGAATAATGAGCTTGTGCTTATGGGCCTAGATACAAGCATTTCTGTCATTTATACTAAGAATGGTCTAAAAACCCAGAGAATTTACAGAGATGTTGCAGATAAAACAGAACATGTATGTGCTCTTAGTCATTCAGAGTGGTTCGATGTAAAATAGATCATCATACCAATTACCAACTTTCTTTACAGTGGTGGTCACAGGAACCAGGGCTTGTGATATGTATGTCACAAGTATAGCCATTTTATTTACTGTCCAAACCCAGCAGGGAACCCACATGAGCTTATATGTTGGTGGTGGAAAATTTGAAGAAATTAGTTTTCTTTGGGGACTATTTTACCTTAACACACCTTGTGCGTATCCCTCCGCCATAAATGGGCACTTTACTGCAAGAGTCGGTGTAAGACTCATACGTACAAGCTCAAGTAGATGTTAACATCTGTTACAAGCTCCATTTGTCGGTGTTTAATCTAGAACAGCTATTATAATGTTAAATCAAAATAAATAAATATTTTACAGAAATCATGAGACCTAGAAGGCCCCAAAAACCACTCTATGGCATATAGGTTTGTATAAAAATGGACAGGTGTATGACCCGAAAACATTCAATGTTTTTTCTGGCACTGTGTTTATGCTAATGTACTTTAGTCCATGTTTAGAGAATAGTGTGTCATATAGTGTCAGAAACCACATAATCAAGGCTATCAGAGATTACTGGAACCCGAAGTTTTCTTTAGGGCCTGTTTTTCTGTACAGTGTTCTGCATGTACAAATCCACAATGAATGGATTTTACAATGCTATAAAAAAATCTCAGGTATCATGCAGCGTGGTTGTGATCATTTCGTGTAATAACTCTCTGTGAGGGAGCTCTTAGAGACACTAAACATTTCAGACATCTTGTTCCCATCACCACCACTGTGAACACTCCTCACACATGGCATGTTTCTCTAGGAGCAGAGCATTTCACATCAAACCACTCTGAAGGACTTCATTTACATCTTAACCACTTAATTATGCAGAATTTTCAAACTGTGGAAGCCTTAATGCAATACTGCATCATTCTGTCACTCTCATTTCTATCTGCTGCATCTGTAGCATATGGTCAATTGCTAGGATGTTTACCTGCACTTAGGAAAAGGACAGAAGACTCATTGACACAAAACAGGCTTATGAAAGAAACCAATGGCAGACGCTGAATTCTGTTACTAAATATTAATGCAAAACATTTATTTTTGAATTCTTAATGCAAAGTTATTTCTAAATTAAGCTGTAAATCTGTATCATTTGTGTTTTTACAGATGAGACTGTTTTTCCAAAGAATTTGCGCTGAGGCATGCCAGTGTGGTGATGTGAGTGGAACTTTCCCAGACTCCTGTGCATAGACACCAGAAAATATTAAGGCAAGCCAAAGTAACTGTACCTGCATTTTTGCATACATTGTTGCTTCAGTGTTGGAAATTTGGATAAACCTTCATTCTCTCAAGCCTTTCTTATTCTCGTCTTAGCCTTAGACACTCCACCCACGTATACATGGAGCGTCTGGTACACTATATTGCCAAAAGTATTCACTCACCCATCCAAATCATTGAATTCAGGTGGTCCAATCACTTCCATGGCCACAGGTGTATGAAACCAAGCACCTAGGCCTGCAGACTGCTTCTACAAACATTAGTGAAAGAATGGGTCGCTCTCAGGAGCTCAGTGAATTCCAGCGTGGTACCGTGATCGGACGCCACCTGTGAGGCGCATAGTGCGCAGAGGTCACTAACTTTCTGCGTGATTATGAATTTTTCTTTTCTTTGTCAATCACTACAGACCTCCAAACTTCATGTGGCCTTCAGATTAGCACAAGAACAGCAAGCATCACCAAGCGCAATGCAAAGCATTGAATGCAGTGGTGTAAAGCGCTGCCACTGGACTCTAGAGCAGTGGAGACGTGTTCTCTGGAGTGATGAATCAAGCTTCTCCGTCTGGCAATCTGATGGACGAGTCTGGGTTTGATGAGTCCGGTTGCCAGGAGACGGTACTTGTCTGACTGCATTTTGCCAAGTGTAAAGTTTGGTGGAGGGGGGATTATGGTGTGGGGTTGTTTTTCAGGAGTTGGGCTTGGATCCTTAGTTCCAGTAAAAGGAACTCTTAATGCTTCAGTACCAAGAGATTTTAGACAATTTCATGCTCCCAACTTTGTGGGAACAGTTTGGGAATGGCCCCTTCCTGTTCCAACATGACTGCGCACCAGTCACATATATTCCAAAATGTTTATTCAGCGACTGCTAATTGGCTTCCATTATGAGTGAATTTCAAGTGCATGCTGTAAAAAAACATAAGTCAATTTAAAATTAGACATAGAGTATTTAGATCTAGAGCATTTAACTGCATGTCAGTTATGTAAAAAATTTAAAATTTGTTTTTACACCACATTTTATTTCTTCACTAGCTGGAATACTTTTCATCAGGCATTTTTTTTCCATTTAGGCTCCCAGTTTCAGATGGCAGTGGTATCACTGGGGTTCAAACTCACAACCTTCTGATGTTGTGATAAATGCTGAGAGATGTTACTACATGCTATTTTTTTTACAGTGTATTAAACATTTACGGACACAGAAATCTGAGTAACTTTAGGAGCCCCTGAATGGTTCAACCATCTAAGCCATATAACTCAGAAAATTCATGTGCCAGCTGTGCTTTCATTTCACTTTTACTTAAGATTTTGCCGCAACCCAAACGGACCATTGTTTATTCAAATTATGCCAAAACTGCAACGGCAAAATAGGCATAATTCTAAATAAAAATAAATTATTTTAGATTATTTTTTTAAAAACTGCCTATTTGCTTGAATTAGACACGAGGCATCTTTACTTTTTGTGTAACTGCTGGCCCATAGATTGTTGTTGGGGGATGGGGGTCAGGACGCACGCTATGTTGCAGTGCATGCTGGGGGCTGTAGTGCATCTCAGGGAGCAATGGGCTGAAAAGAATTGAAAATGAAAATAATTTTGCAGGCCAAATAGGATTAGGTTTGTGCTTGACACATGGAATCTAAGCATTCACCCAACATCAGGAAGTTGTGAGTTTGAAGCCCAGTGATGCCACAGCCATCCATAACAGGAAAAATGACTCAAAACTTAAAATGATGATTTAAACGTATAAAATAACTTAGGAGAACTTTTGAGTGAACTCTAGTTTAATCAACCACACAATGTAAACAGGGCAGATAAAGATTAGGTTGCAAAACTCTAAAATAGTCCTTTGATGTCTTGTCTCATCATCTCAGAGCCTATGGTCTATATCAATTTGTAAGTGGTCAGACACTGCCGAATTCTACCGGACGTTCCAGATGTGCGCTACACCAGTCTGCATGTATGACAAATCTCCAATGCCCTGGAGAAAAATTGAGGCTGCATTAGTTAAACCGTGACAGCTTCAGGATATCCTCTTCCTCTCCAATAAATCTAAAGCTGCTCATATTAAACCTGACAGCACCGTGAATCATTCTCTTAGAATACTGTGAAAAATCTTTCAGAATATACTACAAGCCTCTGCATTCACTTCATCATAGCCCATATGGTACGGTGCTGCATTACTAATAAAGGGTCAGCTGGTACAGAATCTACAGTAATTTGTCAAATGGATATATACAGTGTGTTGGAACTGCTTTGTGCTCATTTAAAGTCCTGGCTTCTTCCTTCTCTTCCCTTTCTTTATTCAGATGGTTTTCTTTGCAGTGTCATTGTGTGACACGTCTGTAAGATTTCTTTAGATGTTCCCTCCCACCTGATAAGCGTCTTAGAGTCCTTACAGCCATGCAGTATCTGCAGTGTTGTAACCCTGATCTCATGTCTCAGAAATGGTAACACTGAAAAGAGTGATGCACTGAATGTACTTGATTTAAATGTGTACATCAATTCCACATACTTTTGTCTTTCAGTTATAAAAAAGCTATAACTGTTGATGTCATGTATTTTTATTCATATAGCAATGATATATTCCAATGCATTGCATGTCTGTGTGGTTAATGAGCCCAAGCTCACTGAAAATACGAACACTAATAATGATTGAAATAAATGAAGTCTAGAATCAAAATTCAACAAATATTTAACAAAACCACATCCACAGATATTTGCATGAACAACATGTAGCTGAAGCACATTTCCATTTACAATTCATTTTTTTCACCTGAGTGTTTATGAGCACTTATGAGGTCATCCATCACTTTCCATTTGACTGGACTACAAATATGAGAGGCCAAATTCTCTTAGTCATTCACCAACTCTGGAATTTTTTGAGAATACACAAATAAAATAAATGTAGTGGTTATAAAAAAACACTACATGTCTGAAAAAGCCCAGGGCGATAAGTAAAACAACCGAAGCTGTAGTGAATCTGCTTGGCTGAGGGTGCATGTTTATTTTGCCTCCACATGCACAGTGAGGAGGATGGTTAAAGAGGCAAAAATTCCTCCAAGGACCACAAGCTGGAGATTTGTGGAAGATAGTAACTCTTTGAGGTCACCAAGAGAACTACAACTTGATGCAGCCTTCGTGCCAAAAAAGTATTTGGAAGGCATTACATTAGGAGGCCTTTTCTTTCATCTAACCACAAATGTAAGCACTTGGAATTCACTAGAGTTTAGATGAGCAATATAGTGCTTTTTAGCTACAAACCTATAAATAAAAGAAAGGCATAAAAAAAAAATCTCACTCCCATTGTAAAATATGGTGGAGGAGGATTTGTGATGTTTTGAGCCTGTTTTTCCTCCAAATCTGATAAAGAATTGGGTTTTACCTCAGTAGTCGGATTTCTCAGTGCATGTATACCCTTACTGTGATTTCTTTCAGATTTCTCAGTCTGTGCATGTGCAAAAACAGACGGCGGAACTGGAAATAAGTGAGCAGCATTGCCGCAAGATGGCAGCACAACACATTTGGAGCGACGCTGAAACCAAATATATGCTTGACGAAGGAAGAATTTACATATTTATCACCTTGTAGATGATGTATGTTCATATTATCGGGTAAAACGGCACAATGTTTAAAAAAAAGCATGTAGTTTGAGTTTTATATTCTGTTTACGTTGCATCTTCTTCTGTGAGTTTATTGACTGGTTGCAAAGCAGAAATCTGACTACTGACTGATGCATGTAGACCTGGAGTTACCCAATTGCATGTAAACGTGTTGATCGGATTACTGACAAAATCTGATTTTCTGCAGTGAGCGGATTAATAAGTGCATGTCAACACACTCAATGATCTGAAATATACATTCAAACTGAAGCAAAAATGATTCAATGACCACAGAATCAGTCTACTGACATGGCCATCACAATCCCCTGAACTAAACTCCACTGAAAACTTGAGGTGTGAGCTGAATAGGAAAAGAGGACCAAGGCACATGGAGAGGTTTTGTATTGAGAAGTGGTCTCATGCATCAGTGATTATAGAAGAAGACTCACTGCTTTTATATTGGTGAAGGGAAGTTGAACAAACTACCAAATGCAGGTGTGCATACGCTTGTGACTTATTTTATTTAAAATTATGTTGATAAGAGTTTTTGATGTTAATTAAAGACATCGTTCCTTTACCCATCTTTACCAAGAATAGTAGGAATTATGGAACTAACTGTAACTTTCAACTTTCAACCATTCACTGGCCACATTACTAGCCATTTTTGACCATTTTTATTGGTCCATTCATTACAAAAGCATTTCAGTTAGAAAATCAACAAAACATGCAATTTGACCAGGGGCACCTAAACTATTGCAGACGATTGTATGCCTTAACAGAGCTCTGCTATTGGGAAGGCAGCAGCGATGCCATGGTCTTAACTTGTCCCCTATGCTCATTGTTTTGAATAATGAATTTCTACTGCAGCTATTGATTTCAAACTGCATGATACATGCTGATGTACTTACACTGGAAAAACAGACCAAAGAAAAGAGAAGGACCTGCCAGAGGGTCCAGACTTCCATTCCTCACTCTTTGCATAGTTTGCATAGTTTCTTATGTAGTCACTGAAAAATTAATTTTAGCCTCAAATGCTCAGTTCACAGAGCTGCATGTACCATTTGCACTTTCATTTATGTAGCTAGATGCTGATCAGGACCAAATCCTGCATGCACAGTGGAACCCCAATAAAAGGACTGCCATACTGTTACTATATATTCCAGCTTATTGACTGTTTCTGCTAATGAGAGCTCACCTGCAGGGTAACAAGGTGCAAACAGCAAAACTATTAAAGCACAGACTCAGATAATCTCTGCACTGAGAAACTTAATGTAATACCCAGTGCACTCTGTGTGTTTTAAAAACCAATTAAAAAGTAGTCACAAAAAAGATTTGGGTGGGTAACCTTGGTCCCAGAGTCTGGCTCTGGAAGATTAAAACCACGACAAAGATGAATTTAAAAGGCTGGTAATTACAGAGAGGTGTGGGCGGGGGGCTTTACTCCTAACAATGGATGCAAGGAGCCACTTTCTAAGACGGAACAGGACCACTTTGGTAGGCGTAATGAATAAAATGCACTTTCGGGATACTGCTGAGGATATTGGAATCATCTACAGGTGCTAAACCGATGCTACAACACCTTCCTTATATGTCCACTCACCAGCCACTGTATTAGAAACACCTACCTTCTACTTGTGGACACTGGCCACTTTCTTAGAAACACATACCTTCTACTTTCACTCACTGGCCATTTTATCAGAAACACTCACCTTATGTTTCTGGATACTGGCCACTTTATTAGAAACAACTACCTTCTACTTCTGGACACCGGCCAGTTTATTAGAAACACCTACCCGCTATTTTTATTCACTGACCACTTTATTAGAAACACACACCTTTAATTTTCACTCACTGGCCACTTTATTAGAAACACCTATTTTCATTCACTGGCCACTTTATTAGAAACTCTTACCTTGTACTTTTTCTCACTGTCCATTTTCTTAGAAACACCTACCTTACACTTCCATTTACTGGCCACTTTGTTAGAAACACCGAAGTGATACTTTTTTTTTTTTAATCTTGTACTTCTACCTACAAAATCAATACCAGTATCAATTCAAAGTTCAATGACCTATGAGTGAATATCAAATTGTAATGTCACCGGTTATAACTGTGATTCCTGAGGGTACCTCAAAGGCTGTAGAAAACATGCATTTTTGGAGGAAAAGTCTTGCAGGATACCAGAGCAAAACTGCCACTGCGATTCAATCCCACAGTGTTGTCATAAAGCACTGGATTCGTTCAAGTATCTGGCACAAGGCCCAAGCTTTCCACATCAGCCGCAACACAAACCTATCTTCAGCACTGTCGCTGTTCTGAGTCTCTAATCACCACTCATCACTGATAGCTAACAGCCCCAGGCCTCCAGGAAGCATTTCTCACCGTCTTTCAAGCTGATTTCTCCACTATCTGCCCCCACTATATTTATTCTACAGGATGACAGTTAATTACAGAGGGGAATTGGTTACAACCCCACCTGTTAAGTCTTAATGTGGCAAACAAAATGGAAAAGCAATTTGGAGTCACGGAGGAGAACTCGCCTGCAGAGCTTCTTTGTTGAGTTGCTAAATGCTAATTGTTAAACAGACTGCTGCCTAAGATGTGCAAATGTTGGAAATGCAGCACTCTAAGCTTGCACAAACAAACTTCTCTGTCTTCTCAGAGTGCGTTTGAGTGTGTGTGTGTGCACACAGCATTTAAGGAAACCAGTCTGAGAGCACATTGCTCTTGATGTGTTTTTCTTGTGGCCAAGGTAAACATTCGACAGACCTGCTGACCTTATAATGTCTCTGCTCTTAACGTAGCAAGGCTGGACAGAAATGGCAGGAGATGGCTGCCTGTTTGTGCGCCAGTGACGACAAAGCTGTGGCCTGTTTGCCGAGGAAATAACATTTTGCTGGAGCCCAATTTTCTCTTCATATCACGCTTATGTGATGGCTGTAGAAAAATACACAGTCTGTTCTTATCAACACTTTCACATCGCTCCTCAGCACAAGCCATCCAGCACATGTTACACAGCACAGGACAGCCAATCAGAACAGAGATATTTTACATATAGTACTGTACAAAAGTTACCACTCTTTATTTATTGAACATTCTGTCAAAACAGCCATTAAGTACAAGTTATTCATTTTCCAGGAGACATTTCTGGGGAGATTAGATATAAGATAATCCTCTTGCATAAGGAACAGGAAAATCAAGGCAAATTAATTTTTAAAAATATATATGCGTTTCCAAAAAATGATAAAAAGCTACAGACTCCTAACAACCATGTAAGGTCTGGTAAACCAACAAAACTCGTCCCATCAAGTAAACCACACTTAGGCTATGTTCACATTACCAGATTAAAAAAAATGGAACAAATCCAATTTTTTCCCCTAATGTGACTCAGATCTGATGTTTTCAGAGCTGTGTGAACACACAAATCCAACCTGAGCCACTTCATATGTGGTCCTATATCAGATACGTATCCGGTTCATGTCCATGTGACCTTAATGTGACGCTCAGATCAGAAATCATGTGTTTTTTTTCACTGTGTGTGAACATCATTCAGAGTTATCATGGCAGCAGCACCAAACACAACAGCACATGACTGAGGTGTCCTTGAGCAAGACACCTAACCCCCAACTGCTCCCCGGGCACTGCGGATTGGGCTGACCACCGCTCTGGGCAGATGTGCTCACTGCCACTTAGTGTGTGTGTGTGCTCACTAGAGTGTATGTGGTGTTTCACTTCACGGATGGGTTAAATGCGGAGGTGAAATTTCCCCGTTGTGGGACTAATAAGGGTCTCTTAATCTTACATTTTCACCTTCCTCTCACTCTAATAATAAAGCTGAGAGCTGATCAGAGTTAATTATCTTCACAGCGAAGCTCGTTCTGCTTGTTAATTCGGTTGCTGTTCATGACGCATGAGATTCACTCATGTGACTTTACTGAGTAGGATGTGCGCATCCGGGTCATTTCAGGATCTCAGTTTGTCCACAATAATCACTTACCTAAATGAGTGTGAACCATCATGGCAGAGAGATTGGATCTGAGCAAAAAAAAAATGGATTTGAGCAATGAGGCTTGTAATGTGAACGTAGCCTAAAGCTTTCTTCTTTAACAGAGGAGAATATCAAGCTGCTTCAGATCTGAAAACATCCACAGGTGTTTCTGTCCATCCTTCCATGAGTCTGAAAGGATGCGTAGCTGTCAAGAAGTCATTACTGAGAAAAGGAAACAGATAAAAAATGTGTAACTCAAGTAAAAAAGCTGCAGGTATTATCAGAACAATGGACTGACCACATGACCTGATGTGTTCAGAAAAACTTCTAAGCCTGAACTTTGGAGGTGTAGAAAACTTTCCCTGCAGGTTTCTTTGAAAAACTGAAAGTGAGTCACCTGAAGAGTCTGTTCTTTAGCTGTAACTAGAAAAGTGCACGTCCTGAAGAAAACGCAGAGGGATTGCACAGCCTAAGCAGTTCCCAGGTGATTGCTAGGGTGTTGCCAAATGGTTACTATGATCCTTTAAGTGGCTGCAAAGGTGTTGATAAATGATTGCTATGGTATCCCAGGTGGTTGCTATGTGCTCACTATGGTTACACACATGGTTAATAGGGTGTTACTAATTGATTTGTATCAACATAATAAAACTTGGGTCCACAAACTTCCATTCCTATGGGGAAAAATTGTCATTTAACATTAATTGCAGGAAAACTGTGTGTCTGATCAAAAAGCTGTATACAAGCACACAAGCACTTCCAATCAGACCAAACATTCTGGGGTTGGAACAGTGTCAATATCGGAAAAACTGTGGGACAAGCAAAGGGGACAACAAAATATTAACCAACAAGAATAAGATAATTAAGTCATGGCCACAGCTTGGTAAGGCGTGGGAACATATCATGCTTTATTAAGCTGTGGTCAAGGCTTAATTATCTCATTGCCACACCTTACAAATTTGTGGCCACATATTAGTATCTTAATGCTGTGCCTTACTAAATTATGGCCATGATTTAATCGCGTTCCCCAGATTATAAGATGTGGTCCCAACTTAATTATCTCTTTCCAATGCTCTATTAAGACAGGGCCATGCATTAGGATCTCATTCCCACACGTTATATGGCGTAAACATGCATTCATTTTATTTATACAGGGTGTCATCAGCAGGGCTTCAAAGCAAAGTGTGGAAACACTAAATACTGAAAATGCTGATATTATATTTAGTAGTCGAGGCTGTTAGTTAGTATGTGTTAGCTATACATATCCATGCTGACTGAGAATTAAATAAGGGTGGCCTCAGACTTAAAGCCTGTTTAATGCTAAATAAATTTTGGAAAATGATATAAAAAAGACTTATAATTGTGCCTGGTATCTAATAACCACACCATAAGTGGACTAGTGGGGAGGACATAACATATGAGAGGAAAAAAAAGAAGAAAATGATATATTTAAAGTCTCCAATTGGAGATTCATACTAAAAGGATGAACAAATCCTACATTTTTTTTCTACAGAAGACGAGCACAATTCATTCCTCTCTGTGAAAGCGCTGAAGTGTGGCGAGGGAAATTTCATTAGAGGCTGCAGAGAGAGACAGGAAATAAAGTTTTCTGCAAGATGTTTGGCCCACGATATGCCAGGCCAAATTGAGAGACTTACAAATTCAATTAATGGAGAGTGTTTGAGCTCAGCGGGGCTGTGTGCTGCATGAGGGGCTCATGCTGATCAGGGGTGGGGCACTCTATAGTGATCCAGTTAAGTGAGGAGCACAAGCTCCTCACCTGTCATGTTTTATTCTGCCAGCCTCTGTCCAGCACCTCAAAGCTGGACATAGTGAGGGGAGACGTGCTTTACACCAAGCCCTGCAAATCTCTTCATTCCTCTGATCTGACCTCCATAGATCATCCACAGAACCTATGATTTCACCAGCATGTGCCAGCATGCTAGTTTCACAGTATAATTCATAGCAGTTACGCAATAATGAAAAATATTTTATATTTTTCTTGTATTTTATTGTGTCTTCTGAGGTCCACTTTACTCTTTAGGTAACCTTTACTGTACCTTTACTGATGTATGTAAATGAGCTCTGTTCTGGTTGGCTATCCTGTATTGTGCATCATGCAAAACGTACTCCTGACAGAAACCCTCCTTACAGCTTGAGCACAAATAAGCAGAGCTAAACAACACTCTTAAAATAGATGGTTCTTCAAGGGTTCATTAGTGAAGACATTGGTTTTATATAGAACTGTAGACACTCAAAGAACACATTGCATGCATAAAAAGTTGCCGAATGAGAAGCTGACTTCAGCCTCATAAACAAATCAAACGCTGAGAGACATTTTACAAGAAACTATTCCATTTTTGTGATAAAGTTTCCTGCTGGAGATGTGAGCTCTCTCTTTCTATATATATAAACAGTGGGGAAAACATTCCATGATACAGGCCCTTAATAATATGCCTAGGGTTCAAGAGGTTAAGTCACAATTCATAGCTATGAAAACCCCATAATAGAGTACAACACAACAAATACTCTATATTACAACAACAGCACAATGGAAGAAGCCCCACTAATATCCATCATCATGTTAATGAACAATCCAAATTATTAGCGCAGAGAAGCCTCATTGTCATTGAAACCAATATCTCACAACACAATATTACATTCATATTCACAAAGCCGGCGAAAGGAAAGTGAAAGCTGCCCCTGTGAGAAATGGGGGGGGTTTTGAAGAAATGAATTACATTACGTTACCTCCTGTCTCCTTATAAACCTTAATGATTTTTTTCTTCCGTCTCCCAGGGCATGGATGGTAGTTACGAGATTACTGTGCTGGTTTTTAATACATATGAGACAGAACAGAGGATTAATAAGGGAGCTCTTACTTGGGGGGGATTTGGCTGGTTGGAGAAGAGCAGGAATAATCGTGGGAAGTAATTTACAGCGTATTTCATTCTGGACCCTTCGTGTGAGTCAGCCTTCCTCAGGCGCACCAAACTTTTGATTTTCGATGGCGCACGGAAGCGTTTGAATGTTTAATGTTGTTGCTTCATATATCCATGTGTTGATGCCAAGAGAAATGTAAAAACGCTCACAAAGATAGAAACAACAACAAAAATAACCCCCTTCCCCCCCCAGCGTTTTCAATCCAGCACTGCAGCCGTTAAAGAAACGCCAGCCAAACGATGAGCCACAACAGGTGATGAGCCAAGGTTTCCCTGAATGAATGCCATTTCTTTCTGCCCTGGTGCAGATGTAGCTCATTTAATAGCAGCATGCAGCTGTGACCAGGCAGAGGCCAGAGAAACAGCAGCCCAGGCTTGGGCGCTGTCCAGTGCTGAAATCAGCCCTTCTCACAAAACCTACAGACATGAATTCTTTATTTAAGCTCCAACCACTCCAGTTACCAGCTCTCATACTGCCGCACGCCTTCTGCTTAAGGCCTTTCCCTCGGGTTTAGCAATGAACCATTCTATAAATGTATTGTTTAAAACAACACATTTTCTCTGCGATAAAAAAAAGGGAAGCATTGAAATTACTTCATTGTTTCCTGTTGAATAACATACACAACAGCAACACAGTTTGCACTGTAGTTCATGTAGTTACTAACGAATAGTAAGCCATAAGATGTATTAAGCATGGTACTTTAAAGGGTTAAATGCCTTTAAATAAGCATTTTATTCTGCTTGAGTCACTTTATAAGCTACAGTGTAATCCATTCAAGGTAGAAGACACTCATTTCCTCAGTAATGCACCCTGTTATAATGTCATTCTTACCAATTTTGCAACTTACTATGTAATTATCACATTTTTACTTCCTGCTGTTGTTAGACTGTATAACCAGCACTGCTCCCAGTACACCAGCCCACCCTCCTGTTAGACCTCACACACCTACAGAACGTAAACTGTGAATTCATCACCATACCCGTGTGCAATATAATCAATACCCCATGTGCAATATGTGGAAAATATCCTTATAGTGTAAAGATTTTTTGCTTTTTTATGTTCATATTCTTCATTTTGTGGAGGAGAGAGTATTTGTTATCTTTAGTATTATGTATCACTGCTGTTGGGACAAAATGTAACATGGTAATAACGTCTGGTTTCATTGACTTACATTAAAAGCAAAGAAGGTTTTTCCCTTCTCCTGTAAAGTTACCAATTTGGAGATATGAGGTTTTGTACTGCCAACAGCGATATATTGTCTATACAGTAATAAGTAACAAACTGTAACCTTGTTAACCTGTAGCACTGTGAATATCCTCAGTGTGAGAGTAACATTATCTTATCTTATCTCATCTTAAATAAATATGTTGTTGCATTCATGAGTTTACATAGTACAGCAAACTTATATGGGTAAACTGGTTAAACTCTAAAGGTCCACAGTTTCATAAGAACACTACAGAACTTTCACATTAATCTCCTAGTACATTGCCAATGAAACTGTAATTTATATTTATGGTTCATTGTATGCAGCTATTAAAGTACAAGCCTAAAGTAGTCAGACTGGCAGATTATCTTGCTTCCCAGCTGTTGGTACTTAGTAGCTCCCAACTAATGACAGAAACAGCTCAAGCTCAAATAAACTAACGTTACTGACCGCTGCCCTCTAAAGGTGTTATAGCACCCGTCAGGATTTAGAAATTATTTTCATAAGATGCATGATGTGTCTCAATAAATATGATTTCTGATTTATTTATATGTATTCCTATTAGCTCAACGGATGAAAAGGCACCCAATTCACATTCTGTCTGTTGTGACTATGAAATCTAACTGTGAAAAATAACCGCGGTCAGCTTCAGTGATTGTGATCAGCCCAAATGATTGTGATCAAGCGATTTCTCTGTGATGCACTCCATTGTAGCGTCCCTATTACAAATACAGCAAAATGTGCACCGAGTGTGATCATTCACTGATATTCAATAAGAAGAAGTGCCTGTTTTGAATAACGAAGCTCTGCTCTCCGATAAATATTCATGACCGGACTGGTTTATGTTCCGCACAGGAGGCCAGACTGTACAGACACACATGTACACACACAGCTCTGTCTGGGTCAGAGGGGTAAACCAAGATTTAGTTGAACACACACACACACCTTGTAAGAGGAAAGCTGACTTGAAGGACTTGGCAACATGCCAAGCCATGGACCAAATATGACACACACACATAGACACCCACAGAATGAATGATTTATGGTGAATGAAAGATACATAACTGTATAAACACTCTGTGTTCCTTCATAGACACTCCAACATAGCACAAGCGCTCTTAAAACAGTTCTATATAACACACTCTTAAAAAGGATGGCTAACACAAAGACTTCATACGGAACCACCAACAGTCAAAGAACCATTTTCCTGCTTCAATGGGTCTTTGTATGGTGAAGTGGCTCTTCAGATTGACGGAGAATGTGTTGCATATGGTTCTATATAGCTTCAAAAAGGGTTTTGCTATTGCTACAAGCTTAACATTGAATAATAGAGAACCCTTGAGGGTACTTTGCAGAACCATTTTCAAAAAGGTTCTACACAGAATCATGCACAACACACAAATGATGCAAATGGTTCTTTGAGTGTTCATGATTCTTTATAAACCCATGATCTTCACTAAAGATCCTTTAAAGAACCAACTTTGTAAAGCGTGTGCTGAAAAGGGTTATTTCATATGAAATTCAATAAGATTCTAAATTTGACATAATTTCCTTTACTAAAGAACGCTTGAAGCTCCATTTTTTTAAGAGTGCAGACCTTGTCTTCACTCAAAAGGTTACCACTGCTTAGTAGCAGCAAGTACACAATCTGCTTTATCCACCAAACTAACGTTATAGGAGAACAGCCCCAGCTATAGCAATAGCTACATACCTGAAGTTGTGTTAGAGGCGGCATTAGCTACCTGCTTTGCCCACTCGTGAACTTACTCGCTCCGATTGGAGTGTAATCGGAATCAGGCGTTTACACGGATATTATTCTAATATTTAATGGATTATTTAGAGGTTTACCCACCTCGTTCAATCGGATAGAAATTGTATTCCGAATGGCCTCAATCAGACTAGACTGTTCCGACTGAGGTGTTTACATGGACGTATTCCATTCCGATTGAGCTGTTACTCGGATTATTAACGGATTATTAGGCTGCATGTAAACGTTTACATGCTGTTTACAGTGCTGTAGCACTGTGGTATGACACTACATGTCTTTAATGAAGTCCAACTTTGTGTGATGTATTTTTGTTTGTGCACTGCTGTGAAGTCCTATAGGCTGTGACTGATACGACTTCAGCACAATTGAAGTTTTATTTAGTTTTATTTTCTTTTGTTACACAGATCTGAACTGAGACACAGTAGTGTGTGACTACATGTCTTATATTTGAGACTGCAGCTCCCTAATCTATTACAAATCCAATTCTGTGTTTTGTAGGTTCAGTATTACTGCCTAGTATGTGAGTGAATAAAACTCCCTTACAGTTTTCTCTTGTCCCGGCAGTTTTTAACTTAAGTACATTTAGCATAAGATGTGTTCACCATTTTAATTGTAACATTTCACTTAAAAATGCTTATTTTCTATAACATTTACACAGATTAAAAAAAAGTGATTAATCATGATTAACTATATGAAATTCTGAGATTAATCGTGATAAAAAAATTTTAATCGTTTGACAGCATTAAAAAAATAAATAAATAAATTATATATATATATATATATATATATATATATATATATCTGCTGTCGGAATAGTAACTTTACAGGAGAAGGAAAAAAACATACTTTACTTTCAATGTAAGTCAATGGAACCAGAATTTTTCCCATGTCATTTTGGGTAATTTCTTTTAGGCCATTCATCATAAAATTTACAAACAATGTAAAGAGTAACAGATACTTTCAAATTATGTCAAAAACTGAAAAATGCCAAAAATGGAGATACAAGGTTTTCTTCTGACAGCAACAAGATATATATATATATATATATATATATATATATATATATATATATGCATTTCATTGCAGTTAAGTATCATGTTTATATAAATTCATTGACAACTGTTGTCTCCAGATGTTTCTATGCATGCAAATATTAAAGTACAGTATTAGGATATTACAAATATTATACTGAGGGACAATTTCAAATAATTCTGTCTGGATATTTTATTGTTATTTTATATTATTTGAAAACTGTAGCTGCAACATTTTGTGATGAATGGAACAACAGAAATTTTATGACAAACACATTAGCTCCTGGAGTCTAAAGGTTATTTCGATGTATTAGTGAGAGAAAAAGTAAGAAAAGGAAAGAAAGAGTAGAGAAAAGAAAAGGAAATAAAAAAGGGAGAAGGAGAAAAAATACACAGTGAGAAATGGAGCAAGAGATAGAGAGAGAGAGAGAGAGAGAGAGAGAACATATATAACAGGCAAGAATGTTGTCTCCTGTATGTCCTCCTACAAAGCTAAATGAGAAACAAGGTATCTTATGCCGTCATCAGGTTATATGAGGTCTTCAGCAGGAAATTTTTTGTGCCTAAAATAAGCTTTCTGAGTAATTTTAGTCGTTCACGCAGTAGATTTGGCCCATTAAGCTCAGTGCATGCTAATTTACGACAAGGACATTATCTCCTGGAGTCTAAAGGCACTGAGTTGTTTGGATGCTTTTCAAGTACAAATTCAATTCCACCTGTCAGCGTCCCCCTCCTTACAAGTGTTGCTGCTAAGCTTTGCGCAGCCAGGCAGAAACACATTATTGAAATAGAAGTAAATCAATCAGGCTCCCCCTAAAAACAGCACAACAGCACAGGGTCGGTATGGCAAGGCACTTCTCTCCTCTACTAATGACAATATGAAGGTGAACTTTTGGCATTTATACATGTTGGAGAAGCAGTGTGGGTAAAGAGCCAGACACACTCATGAGCTACAGCAGCTAAAGCTAAGAGACTCCAGAGGCATCAGTGCTGAAAGCCAAGACACCAGGCACTTTGAGAGAATGAGAGAGAGGGTGAGAGAGAATGTGAGAGAGAGGGTGAGAGAGAGAGAGAGGGAGGGTGTGAGAGAGAGAGAGAGAGAGAGAGAGAGAGAGAGAGAGAGATGGGACAGTCTTTGAAGTCTTGAGGCTGAAAATGCGAGCGCGGTTCCTGACGCTCGCGCGCGGCTCCTGTTTGTGTTGCTGATGACGGCTGACAGAGACACTCTGATGTCACAGCAGAGTTCAGCACAGAGTTTTATCACACTCACATGTTTATTCAAGTGATGTCAAAAAGCTGATATCATCAAACCAATGATGAATAATTCACACGCCAAGAGACGCTTGATCTCAAACAGAGAGAGAGAGAGAGAGAGAGAGAGAGAGAAATAGAGAAAGAAATGGATAGGAGACTTAAAAAGAAAGAAAGAAAGAAAGAAAGAGTTAGAAAAATAAAGAGTAGAGAAAAGGCAGATAGACAAAAGGGATAGGGGATAGATGAAGAGAAACATTATAATAAAGAAAGAAAAATAACTGAAAGTAGAGAATAGAAAAGAGAAGAAACCCAAGAAAAAGAGGGAAAGAAAGAAAGAAAGAAAGAAAGAAAGAAAGAAAGAAAGAAAGAAAGAAAGAAAGAAAGAAAGAAAGAAAGAAAGGAAAAAACAAATAAAGAGTAGAGAAAAGAAAAAAGGAGGAAACCCAAAAAAAGAAAGAAAAACATTGAGAGGGAGACGAATGGAGAAAGAGAGAGAAAACAAAGAGACAGAAGATAAAGAAAAAAGGGAGACAGAAAGAAAGAGATAACCAACAAAGAGAAAAAGACAGAAAACAGAAAAAGAGTGAAAGACAAAGAAAGGGAAAAGAAAGGGAAAGAGACAGAGAAAGAAAAAAGAGGGAGACAAAGAGTGAAAGAGAAAAAGAAAAAAGACAGAAAATAGAAAGATAAGAAAGAGAAAACAAAAAAGGAACAGAAAAGAGCAGGGAAAGAAAACAGTAAGAAAAGGACAGAGAGAGGTGGATTTGGAGCAGGAGTAACTCAGCTGAGAGCGGAGAGGGAGACGGAGTGGATGAGTGTGTGTGTGTGTGTGTGTGTGTGTGTGTGTGTGTGTGTGTGTGTGTGTGAGATACAGCTGAGATAAAAACAGAGGGGGGGCATGATTGGTGGTGGGGGCTGTATTGTCAGAGGCACAGAAAGACAGAAAGACAGAAAAAGAGAAAGAAGACATGAGAGGCAGAGAAAGAACCAGCAACCAATTTGCTGTGAACAGCTGCTTGAAATTTCCCCAGGGCTGCTCTATACACAATGCTGTGCCATTCTCTATTCCAGCAGCTCTATGACAAACAGAACACACCAGAACACACACTCACACACTCACAGAGCACCACACGATGAGTCTATCCACTTCTCCATGCTCTGCCCACAGAACCAAACTTTCACAGCAACTGTTACTAGGCTGGACAAGCTTATAGTACAGTGCTCAAGATCCCATTCAAAATAATGAGTGTAGCACACAACTCAGTTTTTACAAAACACTGAATTTAGAGCATTTAAATTAGATTTATTTTGTTCAACACATGTAAAAGGCCCACAGATTTAGCTTAAAATATCAGAACTCTACATGACCCAACTGCTCATGTTGGGACCAGACGGCTGTTCTCAAATCATCGTTAATCGTAAGTTAATGTAAAAAGACTTTATAAGACGCAGTTCTTTATATTGAGAGCAAATGGAAATAAACGTTTAAAGTTTCTGTAGACTAAAAAAGATAAAGATGTTGTTTGAAAGCTTTTTGATGAATAAATGAATTCAATTTAAAATTAAACTGCTGCTTATTTTATTATATCATATTATTCTGCATTACTTTTTGTGAGTGCTGGGGTAGGCTCCAGCTCAACCCCCCCCCCAAAATCCTAGAAGAATAAGCGACTTAGAAAATGTTGGTTTTTATTGCTGCTATAATTTAAGTAACATAAGTATATTATTCAACACTTTGATTTATGATCGGCCAGTTTGGGTTATTTTTGGGCAGAATATTGTTGCACTCAGGTCAATTTCAGACTCAAAACTGGGTGTTTTCTTGGGCTGTATTTGGATTTAGACCAACATTTCAGGCCTAATTACAGCCCTAAACGGTTGTAGCTTTTTTGTTGTGAAGGCTAATCAAGCTAGCGCTGACATATAAGCTAAGGCATTGTAGTTTCTTCCACATTTGACCTAGTTCAGATTTCAGAACTGAGCTTCTAGTCTAAAACGATTCTCTAAAGCACGCTGTTGTAGCTAATATAAACAAGGCGGATCAGTGACAGCAAAGAATCTGGCACCATGCTAATGTCGATCTGTTCTAACACAGACGTACAAAATAAACTTAGTGTAAAATGAAACACATGAAATAAGAATACAATTTCTCATCAGCTTAAAAGAAACTTGTGCTAACATGTTGGAAGGCTTGCCTGACTTGGCGACAGTTGCTACAGAAGACAAGTCAATGATACACTAGCCTCCTCGGTGACGGATGGGCCGAGGGCAGTCTTTCTCTTTCTTTCATCAGCTCTCCAGACTCTCCGACAGAGACGAAAGCCACAGAAAGCCTGGACAGAGTGGCAGCATGGATCAGCTCAGTCTACTCTGTCTCAGTGACGTTGTGATGACAGCTTCAAGATTGACAACCCTCACTGCTCATCAAACTAAACAAAACCTTTGCAAATAGGATACAGCACTCATGGACAGCTATGTGGGGGTCCTGCTACTGACAAGGGCCAAGAATCCACTTCCAAAACCTTCCTCTTCATCCAGAATGACAAGTGGCAGCTTAAACCAGCCAGAAAAAGTGCACTTTTTGCAGTAAGACTGAGCAGTTACTGTACAGTAGTATAGGGGAGGCAATAGGGGATCACGCTGTAAAAATATTTGGCGAGATATTTGTGAGAAAAGCCATTTAAAGGTGAGGTACACCTATTTTTTCAAAGATTTAGCATAGTTAACTTATTAAGATCCAAGGTCATTTAGAAGGGTTTGATGTGAAATGCATCAGTCTAGAGAAACCTAGATCTTCTGAAAGCTACCACACAGGAATTGTTGTACGCACGACAGTTTTAGGCTAAAACAAATTTTCCCAAATCCATTTATGGTGGAGAGGTACATGTAGGACATTGTAAGGCAACAAATAAAAGTTTTTGTTTAATTTGCAACATTTCTTTTTACCACCATTACATCATTATTCACACTGCACCCTTAAAACATGAAGACAATGGCTCTATGTGCACCATCACCATAGAACCATAAACAAAGAACCATGCTTAAAGATTTCTTTACAGTGGTGGTGATAGGAACCAGGGTCAGTTAATACAATGTAGGCATTATGGATATAAATGGGTAGTAAATAAAATACAGCCATTTTATTTACTACCCAAAATAACCAGTGAACCTACATCTCAACTTCTCCACACTCTTCAAAAAGCTGGTTCCTTCAGGGTTCTATAGTAAAGACAATGGTTCTACATAGAGCCATGAAAATTCAAAAGAATCATGGTGAAATGTTCTTCAGATGGATGGACAATGTGCTGTAGACTTTCCTACTTAGAACCTTTTTTAAAATGGTACTATACAGCACCAAAAAGGGTTCTGCTATTGTTACGAGCTTGACATCAATAGCAAAAAAAAAAGAAACTTTTAAATCCATAGATGGTTCTTTGCATGGTTTATTAAAGAACCCTTTTAAAATGGTTCTAGATAACACCAAAAAGGGTTCCACTATTGTTACAAGTCAAAGAGCCCTTTTTCATTACACTCTTTAAAAAGTTGGTTCTTGAAAGGTTCTTTTGCAAAGACAGCGGCTTTATATAGAACCATGAACACTCGCAGAACCATTTGCATGATTAAAGGTTTCTTTGATGGTGACATGGTTCTTCAGATTGACAGAAAATGTGTTGTATATGTATATCTTTGAAAATATTTGAAATAATATCATTTTGGTTCCATATAGCACCAAAAAGCTTCTGCTATTGTTACAAGCTTCACATCAGTAACAATAGCAGAACCCCTTCTGCTGCCATATACAACACATTCTAAATCAATCTGAAGAACCATTTCACCCATGGTTCAATATGGAACCAATGTCTTGAATAAAGAACCTTTTTTAAGAACCCTTTTAAGAGTGTAGCAATGAAACAGATGACATGTAAACTCACTTGTTGTCTGGATAGTAAATAATAATGGCTATATTTGTGTTGACATTGCAGACAGTGTGACCCCTGGTTCCTATCAGCACCACTGTAAAGACATCAGAGTCTGGGCTTCTCTATAATGAACCTTTTCACACCAAACCACTCCGAATGACTCTGACTACATCTCAGCGACGGGATTACTCACATCTTTTGCAGAATCTGTAGAAATACTTTTCAACTGGTTTGTCGCTAGGACAAACAAAAGCGACGTTCATCAATCCCAATCCCAAAAACAGCTCAGCATCCCTTTTTCCATTTCATCCACCGCTGAGGAACTATAACTGGAGTCAAGGAAGCATCTTTTATGCATAATCTACATCCACAAGAGTAAAACACAGGTCATGTTACTGCAACGAGCCCTGAAACAGCAGGTGGGCAGAACTGAGTGAACAGTGGGAGAAAAGAAGAGAAGAGAGGTAAGAGGCTGGGTGAGGAAAGATCTACACTTTTAAACCGAAAGATTGTCCTAAACGCCACCTGGAACAGGTAACCAAGGGTTAAACCCACAAATCACGGAACTCAAGATCACTGCCTTCTTATCTGCCACCTTCTCAGCCCGTGGGTCAGTGATGCAGCCCGGCCGGAACTCTAAAGCTGTATCAGTGCAGGTTGGCTACAGCAGGCTTTGTCCTGCTGGAGATCTCGAGACTCTCCTCGCGCGCCTCTCGCGCCTCTCGCGCTCCGCTAAAGGGGAAACGCTGCGAGGAAGAGGAGGAGGAGGAGGAGGAGGAGGGTGATGATGAATTGATGAAGGGCACTGAAAGCTGCTGTCCTCTCACCTTGTCCGCGAAGTGCGCGAGGCTGCCTCCTGTTTCAGCTGCAGCGGTGCCGGATTTCCCTCGCAGCTCGAGCTGTAAGCAGCATGAAAAAAAGACGCGGCTGCCGAGGCACAGGCACGCGAGAGTGGAGAACCGCTCGCGCTCGCGATCTGGAGAGCGGAGCGAGCGAGCGAGCGAGCGAGCGAGCGAGCGAGCGAGCGAGCGAGAGAGAGAGAGAGAGAGAGGCGTCGCTAATCCCTCCAGGTCGCGAGGAGGACGGTGAACAAAAGCGCGCGTGGAGACTCGCAGACTTCAGTTAGCACCCCCCTCAATCCATTAAACACCCCCCTTCTACCCCGCACTCCCCATCCCCCGCCTCCCGTTCAGCCCCAAGGGTGGTTTGAAGGCGCGTGCTATGGTCTCGTGGTGGGGGATGGAGGGGCCACCTCTTATTACTGATTCAGATTCAGATGCTGGTTTTATGATTGTACAAGGTGCCAAAAAAGGGGCTCCTTTTATGGAGCGGTGCCACAGAAGAACCACTTTTGGTTCCCCAAAGATTGAGATGTGTGAGCGTGAGGAACCTTTTTGAAGTTTGAAAAAGCTCCACAGCAGCAAACGTCCATGCAGGGACATTTAGGAGCAGTTATTTTGAGGATGTGGAGCTTCATTTAAGTTCTCAATGTTTGCCAATGGCATACTTGGCCATACAATGGCCCCAGCATACTTCAGCTCAACTCAATGCAGTGCATTTCAGTTCAGGTCAATGCGGTTCAAGTTAACTCAGTTTGTACTAATGTATTACAGCGTTAATGTGCAAAGTCATTTTCACAAAGAAGCTTTACAGAGATGCAGGTGCAGCCCCCTAACGAGCTTTGATGAGGAAGATGGTGGCAGGAAAAACTCTCTAAAGCCTTGGGTTCACTACACGACTTGTAAAGTCTTAACAGATTATAGGAAGACTGGCCGTCTCACACAATCCGACTGGCTTTTACAGATTTTTTTGGGTGACTAAAACATTGGGGATCACACATTAAACAATTAGGGATCACACACTACTCGATTCTCTCTCCAACTGTTGACTCTGTCTAACCCAAAATCTGCAGGTTAGAGCCGACTACCCTGATAATCAGGGTAAAAGCTGTGTAGTGTAACCCCAGCTTAAAAGAGCTTTCACATCTATCTTGTT
Organism: Pygocentrus nattereri; assembly: GCF_015220715.1. Lineage (NCBI taxonomy): Eukaryota > Metazoa > Chordata > Actinopteri > Characiformes > Serrasalmidae > Pygocentrus > Pygocentrus nattereri. Next base: position 8,510,368 of record NC_051225.1, read on the forward strand.
TAATGCAGACAGCCTTTTCCTTTAATTCGATTAGTTTTGATAGGTGTGAACACTCAATCCTGAACTTGGCAAAAATCTCAGGTCTTGGTCTTCCGAGCGAACCCTGCTGGTGGGATTGCATTTTTATGATGGACCGCACCGTGGGAATTCAACATCAGAGCGTGTTTTCCTCTTCTTCTAGAAGCATGCCAGTGCTGTGTGGACAGCATAATCTGCCTCATCTGATGAATAACAGATGGTTTTATCATCCTTGTAGCACGAGCTGCTGCTAATAAAGGTCAGACGAGTAATAAATTAATAAAGAAGATATGTGTTTGGTTTTGGCACATGGATAGTTGAATAAGCATCAGCAACCTGGGCCCAGTTTCCCAAAGAGCATCCTGGGGCATTTTCATACCTGAAGTCTGGACCAAGGCTCATGTTTCTGTTATGTTGTACACCTTTGATCCAGTTAGTTTTGATTTCACATTCAATATAGTGAGCGCAGTAAATGAATGACACACCTATGTCCTGTCATCTTGACCTACATGGATTCAATCTCCTCGCATTTCACACTGATCTCTTTGTAGAGGAGCGACTGATGTTGACATGTTGCCAATTTGACACGTAGCCTTTTGAATGGAGAAAACTGGATGTCCTCTCTCTCATCCTCTCAGAAAATAAGGAATAGGTTTCAGCATTTGTATGAGTTTTTTTCAAGTTGACTTCTGACTTTTCCATTGGACCAAATCAAATTAAATGAAACATCTCATCTCCTCCTCTCCCTGTGTGCTACCGTGGCTCATTTTTACTTCTCTTTTTCTTCTTCTGCTGTTTAACTGCTGATGACAACCAGCCTCAACTTGCTGTAATTGGTCTAAAAGTCTGAACTATCCAAAAAGGCGTTTTTACACTGCAAACGAGCCAAACCATGGTTCGGTTTGATCTGGATCTTTTGACTGAACCAAATTTTGGTCCCCAGGTCCAGACCGTGGTCCAAGGCAACTTTCATACCTGCTGTTTCGGCTCAGACCAAACTGAAAAGTCTGAAGGTCAAACAAGGTAAGTGTGAAAGCTCGCTTAGTGACAAGTTCACGTTAACTGGTAAAGGAGCATTTAGAGCATTTAGAGCGATGCTGGCTCTACCAATTCAAGAATTATTTTTGAGCTAAGGTATTTTAGGGAAACCCAGCTCTAATTGATTAGATTTAAAATGGCAGCCCAATCATAAAGGAAAAGATATTAAGTAAGGTTTATTACTATTGCTTTAATTCTCATGCACACAGACATTACACAGACAACTTTTTCATTTAAATTTTTAAATGTGAGAGAAAAATCTCTGACCAATAAACAAACGCCTGCATGTGTAAAGTGGTGCACTTTAGCCTTTGCGATGTGAAACCGACTGAATCAAATGAAACAGATGAAACAAGCAAACCAGCTAGGTGTGAAAGCAGCCTATGAGAGACTAAGAGATAAACAATCGGTGATTAGATCATGTTGGGATTTCACTTGGCCTCATGAAAAGCCAGGTGCAAACACAACAGATCACTCAAGCCACATTCAGGCAGATCAGAGCCAGATCACATTCTGCACTAGTGTAAATGGAACGTGTTTTCTACATCCACATGCAGGTCACATGGTTGGTGTAGTGTAGTGGGTAACCTTTTCCTTCTACACTGTAGACTGGGGTTCAATCCCCCGCCTGGGTAAGCACCCTACACTATACCAATAAGAGTCCTTGGGCAAGACTCCTAACAATACCTTGGCCTACCTGTGTAAAACAATCAAACTGTAAGTCACTCTGGATAAGAGCGTCAGCCAAATACCATAAATGTCTAACATTCTCTCTCTCATTCCCAAAAAGTCCTCTGGATAGTAATGATGCTGGCCAATGCAGAAATCACAGCAGATGAAGATAAAACCTTCTTCTCTGCAGATACAGTGGTAGTATACTGGTAGTACAGTAGTAAGAAATTACATTTATGGTAGGTCACTGAAAGCAAAATGAAAATAACACGTTTTGATGTGCTTTTCATGTGGGAAAGTAAAATATCTGATCAAACTGGAGTCACCGTTTAGTAAAGTGTACATGGAATCTGGCCAGATATTGTCCAGATGCTATCTGGACCTAAAAAACACAATAAACAGCAGGTATAAACAGCCCCTAAAAGCATGAGGAAAAACACTGAGAAGAACCAAAACTCAAATCTATTCTCCACTATGCTGCATCAGACAGAACAATTATAGCTATTCAAGTAAAATCCTTCAAAACTACCTCAAAAGAAGGACTAAACAGATGCACTTGGATCATACTGCAGCGCCACCACAGACCTCGCTGCTGTAGGATGCAAAGAAGATCTCTGGAGTCACTGTTGTTGTTAGCTGGGGATGTGTTTGTGTTGTTTGTGTTGTCATGTTGGGTTGTGGGTGATAATGGAATTTGTATGTCTACCATGGGCTGCCAGTTTTCCCTTGCTGTCATGGTGGACGCACACAGGGCATTAGATAAAAGAATATGGTGGATAATGTTCAATATGAGCTGAAGGTGCAATTATGGCTTAATTAAAAAGGTGAAACCCAAAACAAGAAATCGTTGAAGGAATTTAATTATCCACACTTCTCCATTTTAATCAAAAAGTGTAGAGTAAGCATATGGATTTTGGTACCTCTACAAAAAATGCAACTGCAATCAATGTTGACATATTTTCAGTTCAGTTAAACAGCCCCCTTGGTTCATATTTTTGGACGTAGTTGTGCATGCAGGAGTTGGAAGCCAACTCTTTAATGAGTTCACTCATCAGCCAACAAACATGATCTGATTGATGCTAAACAGGCAGTGTTAAAGCATGGAAAGCAGCAAACTGTGCAGTGGATGTGGAAACCATGACCAGGATTGGGAAACACTTGGGAGTAACTGGAATAACTAACATGCTTTGCAATTAGTGCTCGGCCTACATCAGGCGTTGGCAATATGTGGCTCCACAGCAGAATTAGATTTTTAGGTAAAAATAAAATAATCCTCCTTTGCAGTGAAATAAAGCTTTGCTGGTTGTTCTAACAGTTTCAACAAAAAAAATGTTGGAGTTAATGAATAACTGCTAATTCACGAACCTTTAACCGTGAAGGTTGGCGTGCAGACTACTGGTCACCATAGCAATGCATACAACAATCTTGCCTAGCTAGGAGCTAACGAAACAGCAAAGAGAAAGATTTAAGACGAACATGGATACTTTGGAGAAAAATGGATTTGCATTTATAATCACTCCAGCTGGTTTTCTGATATCTTTAGTCTGCAATAAGAGATTGTCAAACACTAAAAAGTCTGAAAATACAAACGAGAAGCTGACGAATGATAAGCTGACTTCAATCTTGTAGAAAAAACAAATGTTGAGAGACATTTCACTTTTTTCACCTTCCTGCCAGAGATGCAAGAAAAGCAGCTAAAGCTAAGCTAAAGCTTAAAGCAGAGAAAAGCAAGTCTGTGCTTTTGTTTATATTAGATATTTTTTGCCTATATACCAGATTAGCACATATTGAGACATATTTACAGCCAAGATGGACATAATGGTTAAATGGACATGGTTAAATGGACATAAAATGTTGTGGCTCCCAAGGTGGATTGATTTTTGCTGAAAGGACAAAATACCTCTTCTTAACATTTGGGCTGCCAACCGCTGACCTAAATAAATGAGACATTTATTTAGGTCAAATGATGAAAGTCCTCTTTCTGCAGACTCCCTATATTAATGCTTAATTAATATAATTAAATAAAATATTATTTCCCTATGACTCTGTTATCGGAATTACCAGGACATTGTTGGCTGTCTAAGTGTAAAATGCTGTGACTCTGTGTTGGGGTGTTAGTGAGCAATGAGAAGTGAGAGGGGCAGGGGGTGAGAAACTGCTATGCCCTTATTAAATTGTATTCCATCAATGCAAAAAATGCCTAGGCTTAATGAAAGGCCTCCAAAACAGTGGAACTACTACTCTTACTGTGGAAAGGATTTAACCCTTTAAAAGGCCAGGGTTGTTGAATTGTAAGCATTAGTATGTAATAAGCCTGGGATTAAACTGGAATTTACACCTGGAATAAGTCAGAATTTTGATATTCCAGAAGTTAACCAATTAGATACGAAGGACTAAATGACAAGTAGAATTCATACTGAAAAATGATCTAATCCATTGTAGCCTAAATGGTGAACGCCGCAATTACATTATCATTTTGGTTCAAATGTGCGCTCCTGTTGTCAATGGCAGTTGGCAGTTTGCTTTATTTATATTGTATACTTGTGGTTAAAGACTGAATATAGCCTTAAATATTTGTAGGCTATAACTGTCACCATACACTTTTTTTATCGGTTAATGTCCACACAGAGCACAACATATCAGCGAGAATGTTCTCCAGATCCTTCAGGACATCACTCTCCCCTTCTCTCTGTGGTTGGCAATACGTTATTACATTTCTAATATCCAAACAAGTCATTTCAGCACACGCAGATCTGCTGGAGACGGCTCAGAGGTCGACCTGCCTGCTTGCTTTACTGTGGAATAATGATGTCCCCGGAGATGCAGCGAGCCTATTCAGGGGGGCAGTGATGTGGCCCACTGACACACATTTCATATGACACATAAACGCCCACACGCCCAGCCTGGTCTCATTTACGAGAGTCATCTCAATCACATACATATTTACAGTTGCATCAGAGGGAAAAAAGTAATCTATACCATAACAAACTGCACAGGCCTGCTGTGCCAGCTGTATCTGTATATACCGTGAGGGTATGAGGTTTATACTTCATTAGTATGTAGCCTAATTCCATTGACACAGGCACTGTCCAGGGTGCTGAAACGTGGCTGCAGTATAGGCCTGCTAAATTTTGGCCATCACGTACCTCAGTTAATTATCCGCGGTCATTAGGGACACACCAGTTTCTCATTACAGTTTACTAGAATGAGACTGGATGCAAAGGAGCTGTAAGCTGTGAATATTTATTGCAGTACATGTTGTTTGCTAGGATGGATTCGGCAAGGATTTAAACGAAAATGCACCTTACAATTAACAAGTAGACATATTCTGTAAAGGGAAATATTTTTTACTTGTACTCTATTTTCAAGTCCACTTATACTATTTTTATGGGTTTGAACATCAAAACCAGCCATAATACTTCATTGTGCCTTAGAAACAAGGTGTGCCTTATATGTACAGTTGTACGGAAAACTCACTTTACACATTTCATTATTTTAATGATAAGTGAAAACAAAATCCTCTACATGAAACTCAAGTATATTTTCCCAATTTTAGTGCATATTTGTGCCATAACATTTGCATAGGCCACTTTTTATGTTTTAATTTATCCCTAATATGCTAAATTCAGCAAACAGTATTTGTGCATTAAAATATGCAGAAATATGTGACATATGTGTTTTCACTTAGAAAATCAACAAAACATGTCATTTGACCAAAATGTGCATATGGGTTTCAGTGACACATTCTGATTGGCTGCCCTGTATTGCATCACTCTTAACAAGCAGACCGAGCTGAAATACTCCTTAATTTAACATGGCAAGGACTAAGCTGCTGTAGGCTTAATATGTAAATGCACTGGTTTTTGTACAACCGCAGTTCCAACAAAGCTGGGACTCTGTGTAAAATGTAAATAAAAACAAAATGCAATGATTTTCAAACCTCATAGACCCATGTTTTATTCACAGTATAACAAAGAACACATAACAGCTGTTGAAAGTGAGACATTTTACCATTTCATGCAAAACATTAACCCATTTAGAACTTGACAACAGCAACGCATCTCAAAAGTTAAGACGGGGCAACAAAAGGCTGGAAAAGTGGTACTAATAAAAACAGCTGGCAGAGCAATTTGCAACTAACTCACATGACTGGGTATAAAAAGAGCAATCTGCAAAAAACTGCATCTAAAAATTATGGAAAAATTTCGTAAAAATGCTCCTCAACGTAAAATTGCAAAAACTTTGGATATACCACCATTTACAGTACATAATATAATAAAAGATTCAGAGAATCTGGAGAAATCCCTGTACATAAGGGACAAGGCTGATGGTCAGTATTGGAAGCTCACGATCTTCGGGCCCTTAGGTGGCACTGCATTAAAAACAGGCGTGATTCTGTACTGGAAATCACTGGATGGGCTCAGGAACACTTCCAGAAATCACTGTCTGTGAACACAGTTTGCTGTGCAATCCACAAATGCAAGTTAAAGCTGCATCATGCAAAGAAGAAGCCATATGTCAACATGATCCAAAATTTGAATCAAAATTTGAAATCCTTTTTGGAAACCATGGATGCCGTGCCCTGTGGACTGAAGAGGAGAGGGACCATCCAGCGTGTTAAAAGCCTGTATCTCTGATAGTATGGGATTGCATTAGTGCCTATGGCATGGGCAACTTACACATCTGGAAAGGCACTATCAGTGCTAAACAGTATGTAGAGGTTTTAGAACAACATATGTACCCATCTAGACAACGTTTCTTTCAGGGAAGCCCTTGCATATTTCAGCAAGACAATGATAAACCACATACTGCATCCATCACAACAGCATGGCTTTGCAGAAGAAGAGAGCTGAACTGGCCGCCTGCAGTCCAGACCTTTCATCAATAGAAAATATTTGGTGCATCATGAAATGAAAAATCTAGCAAAGAAGAGCCAGGACTCCTAAATCAGGCAAGAATGGGGCAACATTCCTCTCACAAAACTCCAGCAATTGGTCTCCTGACTTCCTAGGCATTTACAGATGGTTGTTAAAAGAAGAGGGAATGCTACACAACGTTAGACATGGCCCTCTTCCCAACTTTTTTGAGATGCGTTGCTGCTATCAAGTTCTAAATGAGTTAATATTTTTCATGAAACAGTAAAATGTCTCACTTTCAACGTCTGTTACATGTTTTATGCTCTGTTATAAAATATGGGTCTGAGATTTGCAAATTATTGCATTCTGTTTTTATTTACATTAATTTACATTTTACTCAGCATCACAACTTTTGTGGAACTGGGGTTGTAATATCACAAAAATAATGCATTCAAAACAGGCTGTTTTGCAGCATAACTTCCACAGAAACGTGATCATATGTGCTGAGAATAGAATGGTACATTTTCAAACTTTAACAATACCACCTCAAACTCTTTTATTGTAAAAAAGAGAAATTTTCTGTGATATAGGCCCTTTAAAAATGACTGCATGATTGCAGAGAGCAGAACCTGTGGTTACTGCACATGCCGTTTCATGATGGACTGCACCTTCACAAATGTACACTCACAGAAAAGGACTCCATTGAAATAACACAATGTCAAGGTACATTAACCAAAGCACTACACACAGCGAAGCACATATCCATTACTGTGATGACAAAGTGAATGATTAAACATCAATAACATGTCACAACGCCCCTCGTAAATGGACAACAGAACACAGAAGGCCATTGTTTTGTCCACAGCTGAGGCTTTACGTGTTATTCTCTGAACAAAACATCTCACAAATATTTCTCAGCACTCACAATGTAACCTCAATCCTAATGATTTATGAACGGAACCAAGACGTGCCCCGGGGGGAAACCTACACCTTATCAAAATTCAGAGAGAACCAGGATGTGGGGATTTTAAAAGTAAGCACAAGTCTAACAACAAAAGGTCTTCGTTTCATCAAGGATGGTCTATTGATTATGAAGGCAAACAGCAAGCTGCTTACACAGTTCTAAGAATGCACTCTTTTACACAGATGGCATTAGGATAGATTAATAGTGTCTGCACTGTAACATTTACAGTGGAGCACAAAATGAAACAGTCATTTAATAGGCATTCTACTATAAGTCAGGGTTGCAAGAAAATCTCATTGGTTTTCACTCCTGATGTGACATAAAATCCAAACTTCTATTTCACACTTCTATAATGTAAGTATAAATCAGCCAGTTTGCACTATAGTCCATGTTATTACTGAATAACAACCATTAGGATGTAGTAAGCCTGGGTTTTTTAGCTGTAGAACAAACAAACAAACAAAAAAAATATTTACATGCAATGTATCCATGGATTTAACATTATTTCATATGCATTATTTTAAAAAAGAGAGAAAGAACCATGCAGAGTGATAGCACAGTTTACGTGACTCATATTAATATGGTGTTGCTAGATGGGTGCTGTGGTATGTTAGATGGTTTTTAGTAGTTGCTATTGTGTGAAAGTGGTTGTAAAAGTATTGCCAGATGGTTGTTAGGGTATTGCTAGATGGTAGATCCCGGGTTGTTGTTAGGGTGTCGCTTGTGTACTTGTATGACGGTAACATAAAAGGGGGGTACAAACATTTGCATAACCATTTTTTGAATAGTCTGCCATTCACTGAGGGAATTCTTTGGGGAAAAATCCAGCTTTGAATTGTTCCTATGTGAAAACCCAATCAAAAAGCTTTATACAAGAACACTTCTCACAATCTTCAAGAAAACTTTGTCCAATAAAGAAGAAGAAAAGGAAGAAGAAGAAGAAGAAGAAGAAGAAGAAGAAGATTCATTGAAGAATTCACTGGGAAACAATCCAATTTTAAATGGTTTCTATGCAAAAACCCAGTCATAAGGCTGTATGCAAATGCCATCATTTTGTGGTTAATGACTGGATTATGTTGTTGTAGTTAACTGAAACTAGATAGTTTGGAAATGACAACAAATTTGCCACCTTAGTTTAGACAACAAATTTGCAACATTAGCTTGACTAGTCCACAAAAATCTAAACCTTATCTTTCATAAAACTGTAAAAAATAAAGTGAATATCTTTTATAGTTTCTTCTATAGTTAGTTTAGTCATGAGCTTGAGTCCCGGCAATGTCCCGGCCCTCCAAATTTGGACACAGTCATGTGCTTGGGGCTTTTGAGTCCATGAAACAATAATAGATAAGCAGCACTTATCATGGAAAATGCAGTCTTGTATTGTTTATTTATAGAATAATAATATCAAAATTAGAAACCAAAATCAATTTATTTCTGAGGCTTTTGGGGGGCCCCCATGCAGGGCGGACTCTGGTTAGCCAGGACCATTGTTACCAGCAGTCCAACATCCCTGGCTCCACATTGACTGTTTTTTATACTTAAACTGTACTTTGTATACCCAACTTTGGTGCAGTCTTAAACAAGTGCTACAAACCAACTCATTTGTAGGTAGCAAGGACAGGTCAACTCCCTCATGGACAAAGGTAAGGCCTTTTTAATGCCTGTTAAGCAACAGTGATTTGACAGCATGACTGCATTACTAAAAGAATCTGTCATTAACTGTGGTCAGGACTGTGGGGACTGAGGTTAAAGCTTGTATATTACCTGGACCTGAAATGGAGAAGTGACTAAGATCTGATGAAGTGTTAAGTGAGACCTCTACAGTGAGCCTCAGGGATTGACTACAATCCACACATGGCCCCTTTAATCCGTTTATCTATTGCTGATACTGTGGTGCAACCACACTCACCTCTGGACACTGCAGTCCCCAGACTCTCTCTAACCTTCATGCCGCTGCTGTGGGCTAAGGGGCTATTTGGCACTGGTCCAGTCTCTCAGCGTTGCTCGATGACCCAGAAACGACTGACACAAGCTCTTAAAGGCAATCGGCCGTCCTGTCCTGTACACTTGCCATCACTGTGTATGTGTGAAAGGGGGGTTAAATTATGCAAGCAGAGAATGAGAGCTGAGGGGGCAGACAAAGCTGAAGTAATGAAGCCATGGCTGGGTGCTTGGTTAAAGGCCTTTGTGGAGGATCCATCAAGCATGGAGAAAAGTGGAACATCAGCAAGAGATCTAAATGAGGGTGAAACAAAGCTGCTCAGGTGGGGGCCCAGCTGATCCATAATGGATGAAGAGCCAAGACCAAAGCTGGGATAGCTAAGATGGGTTCTTCATCTAGTGTAATATGATAAACAATCCACAGCACAGATGATACACTCTTTGGAGTGATACTATAGAAGAACCACTTTTGGTTCCCTGGAAGCTTTCAATGGTTGGTTCTTTAAAGAACCATTTTCCTGCATACCTTTAAAAAATGTTAATTTGGTAGTTCTTTAATAAAGGCAATGCCTCTATTTAGAACAGCATCTCCAAAAAAAAGTTTAAGTGCATAAATGATGCTTTTCATGGTTAACTGGTTGTTATCCATGAAGGAAAATCTGTAAGGTTATTTAAAGAACCATTTTAAAATTGTTCTATATAGTGCCAATAAAGGTTCCACTGTTTTTACATTCTTAAATATAAAGGAGCCAAAAATGGCTCTTTGTGCAAGGCCATAGAAGAACCACTTTTACTTCTATGAAGAACTCATTACTTTTACATTATGTTCTTCACACTTATAAATCTGTTTTTCACAAACAGACAAACTTAAAATGATCTTCAATACTTTTTAATAAAGGGAGTTCTTTCAGGAGCCTAAAGTGGTTCTTCTACGACATAATCCAAAAAAATTGCACTGTAGAACTCTTTTTGTTAGGCCAAGGCCCATTTAAGAATGTTTAAGATTAAGCAACATACACTATATTGCCAAAAGTATTTGCTCATCTGCCTTCACATGCCTATGAAATTGAGTGAAATCCCACTCTAAATCCATAGGGTTTATATGATGTCGGCCCACTTTTTGCAGCTATAACAGCTTCTACTCTTCTGGGAAGGCTTTCCACAAGGTTTAGGAGTGTGATGGGAATTTTTTTACCATTCTCCAGAAGTGCATTTGTGAGGTCAGACACTGATATTGGAAGAAAGCGCATTTGTGAGGTCAGACACTGATATTGGACAAGAAGGCCTGGCTCAAAGTCACTGGTCTAATTCATCCTAAAGGTGTTCTAACGGGTTGAGGATGAGCTAGTTTGGTGTGGAAGAACTTGACTGGCCTGCAGAGTCAAGTTCTTCCACACCAAACTAGCTCATCCATGTCTTTATTGCTTTGTGCACTGGTGGGCAGTCATGTTGAAACTGTCCCCAAATTGTTCCCACAAAGTTGGGAACATGAAATTGTCCAAAATCTCTTGGTCTGCTGAAGCATTAAGAGTTCCTTTCACTGGAACTAAGGGGCTGAGCCCAACTCCTGACAAACAACCCCACACCATAATCTCCCCTCCACCAAACTTTATACTTGGCATAATGCAGTTGGACAAGTACCGTTCTCCTGGCAACCACCAAACACAGACTCATCCATCAGATAGCCAGATGAATTGTCACTCCAGAGAACACATCTCCACTGCTCTAGAGTCCAGTTGTGATGCTTTACACCACTGTATTCAATGCTTTACATTATGCTTGGTGATGTAAGGCATGGATGCAGCTGCTTGGCCATGGAAACCCATTCCATGAAGCTCTCTAAGCTGTTCTTGAGCTAATCTGAAGGCTACGTGAAGTTTGGAGGTCTGTAGCGATCAACTCTGTAGAAAGTTGGTGACATCTGCGCACTATGTGCCTCAGCATCCGCTGACCCTTCTCTGTCATTTTACATGGCCGACCACTTTGTGGCTCAATTGCTGTCATTCCCAATCACTTCCATTTTGTTATAATAGCACTGACAGTTGACTGTGAAATATTTAATAGTGAGGAAATTTCACGACTGGACTTGTTGCCCAGGTGGCATCCTATCACGGTACCACGCTGGAATTCACTGAGCTCCTGAGAGTGACCCATTCACTCACAAATGTTTGTAAAAGCAGTCTGCATGCCTAGGTGCTTGTTTTTATAGACCTGTGGCCATGGAAGTGATTGGACCACCTGAATTCAATGATTTGGATGGGTGAGTGAGTACATTTGGAAATACAGTATTTCCAAAAATAGTATATTTGGTATAAATATAATATGGCTTAATCTGAAAGAGGTCACTAAATGGTCATTATGAGAAAATAATGTAATTAGTGGTTAGGGGTAGGATAATTAGGAGCCACTCCTGAGCCATGAATGCAAGCTGAAATTAGACCCAAGTTCCATTTAATATCTCTTTATGACACCTGAATAGCTTTATATTAAACTTCTATCTCAGTTCACATCTTCTCAAGCTACACTCCTTACCATCCGAGCTAATTGGTAATTACACAGGTGACAAAGTAGGTAAGTATGGTGTAATGATGTGGTTGTGAAGCAAAGGCGTTAGGGTTGATTAAGCGCAGGAGCAAATAATGGTCCCATAAGGCTGCAGGGGCTGCCTAGCATTAGTGCGTTAGTCCAAGTAGGTCAACAAACTGGAGCACAGTCCCGAGAAGGCAGACTCAAGAAGTTTTTAAAAATGAATCCTAGCTTGAGAAGATCTTGTGCTGTCATGTCTTTTAATGACTTAGTATCTGTAGCCAGCTTGTTCAGATTAAATCTACACTAGAGTAGCCACATTTACATGCAGCCTAATAATCTATTAATAATCTGACTTATAGCTCAATTGGAATAGAATAGACTAGTCTGGCTGAGGCGATTCAGAATATAATTTCTCATTCTATTGAACAAGGTGGGTAATCCTGTAAATAATCTGTTAAATAGAAGAATAACGACCATGTAAACGCCTGTATGATTTATAATGTTCAACATAACGGGAGAAGAAATTGGTCTTCAGAAGAGACAACAGTTTATTTACTGCTAAATAAAATGTGCACACAAGCATGTAGATAAATCAGAACTGTGGTGAAACAATGTACTCTGGTCATATTAAACAAACATAGAAGGCTTTGCCAATAATTCAGCTTGCTTAGAGGAAGAGGGGTATGATCCTTATAACACCATATAGCCAGTGAAGTATGAAGGTGGGAGCATCATGATATGGGCTGCTTCTCCGCATGCAGTGCAGGGGCTTTATCATATGATACATATGATAACAACTCTCCTCTTAAGGCATAAACACACACCCCACAGTGAGGTGGAAGCCAATGATGTGAAAGAAGTGTTGGGGTGGCATCTCGGGTGGCCAGTCAGATTTGTGAGGGTCACTGGCCCGTTAATACCACTCATACATCAGAGAGACCCACATAATCTTTGGGAATTGATGACCTTGATGCCAAGAGGAATGGACCAAAATGAAATCACATTGCTGCAAAAAGCTAATTTCTTTTTACCATAGACATCTCAAGGCAATTATTGCCAACGATGGCTTTGCAACAAAGTATTAATGTCATTCATTTTTGGTGTCTGAATATTTTTCCCAATCAATTTCATTGTTAAGCATCATTGTTTATGCTGATAAATACATACTTTTTCAAAGGAATTGTATGAACAAATCTGAAGTGGATTAATTGAACGTGCAATGGAAGTATATTAAACAACAAAAACAAAAGTGTCTGGACACTTGTTTACCTTCACTGTAAATGACTTTAGGTAGCACTTTTTTGGTAAATGCACCAAATTTTGTCTAAACAATGATGCCAGGCCAATAATAACAAATACTAAATGACATCATCATCGCAAGGAAATAACTTTAAATGAACTGAAGGCACAGAAACGTCAAGAGGATAATAAGAACGCTGCTGTGAAATCTTTTCATTATAGCTGCTGTTCGTCTGAAACCCTGGCAGGAAAACAGTGATCAAAGGAAATGTTCCAGGTTGTGAAATAAGCCTCAGTGTACATGGTAGTTGTCTCTGCACAAACAGATAAGTGATAGGATCTCCCGGCAAGCTATAAATAAATAAATAAATAAATACACGCAAATAAGCCGACCAACTGCCAACAAAAACAAAGTCTTCACAATGTGCTCTTGACCACAATCTTGGTGGTATTGACCTCTAGAAATATAACTTTGTGCTAATGAGCTTTGTGCGTTTGCTGTTATCAGTATGATTAAGGGCTTCAGGGGTAAGTAGGTTCATTAGGCTAAAACAGGGTCAGCATTCACAACACCAAGTATGTGCAATTACAGTTGTATGCAGTTGTTAAACTCAGCAAAAAACTGTATTTGCATACAACTGTATATGTTATGCTCTTTGTAGATTATTTTGACCTGCATGCAAGTATAACATAGTTACTAAATAGGTTTAGGATGGAATATGTCTTGGATTATAGGGGGTTAAAGGTAAATTTAGCTAACTGCTAACCTTGGTGAATCAAAGACTTGAGGAACCACAGTCATTTTCGGATTTTATAGTTGATAGAGCCTGGATTGAGACACACGAAAGGTGAAGTCATTTCAGGGTGGGGGGCTAACTATTATAGAAGCCAGGTGGCCATGGGTGCCGGACAGTGAGGATTTAATACAGGTACTGAGTGCATCAGTGTCCTGAAACAAATAGAAACTTGATCCACTCTTGTGTCAGCCTAGAATACACTAACTGACAGATAATGTTCAATCCTACATCGCAAACTCAATTCACCATCGCTCCAGGCTCAGACAATGTTAGGATCAAAGAGTGTCCTTGGGGCTGAGTTGTTTTACACATAGGCCTATCTCTCTGTCTCTCTCTCCCACACACACACACAAAGACAAGGTTATTGTGGAGTTCAACATCTGACAAAATACACTGTCAAACTGTCAGAAATCTGACTTCACATCTTAAAAATACACACATTTATATTTAGCTTTCCTCGATATTCCCAAACCCTAAACAGGCAGAGGAAATCTTTTGCTTTGTTTCAAAGAGGAAAGGATAATATCTGGAAATATTAAATGAGCTGTGGGCATGAAAGGCAATTCTCACCAGGTAAGATGAAATAATGACTTGCTATGTGGAAATAATGATTTGGTATCAAATAATAATGACTGACATTTGTGGAATTTAACAATTCATATACTTATTATTATGAGACATTAAATCAACATTTTAAAAACATTTGACATTATTTCATGATGCTAAGTCAAATGCTAAGATACTGGGTCAACATTTCAGGAAAATAAATAATTTTCTCAAGATCCTAGATCAATATTTCAGGAACATGAGTCATTTCTCCAGATCCTAGCTCAATATTGCAGGAAACCAGTTAATTTTTTCAAGATACTAGGTCAATATTTCAGGAAAATAAGTCAGTTTTTCAAGATACTAGGTCAATATTTCAGGAAACCAGTTTTTTTTCAAGATACTATGCCAATATTTCAAGACAATAAGTCAGTTTTTCAAGATAGTAGGTCAACATTTCAGGAAAATAAGTGAGTTTTTCAAGATACTAGGTCAGTATTTCAGGAAACAATTTCTTTTTTCAAGACACTAGGCCAATATTTCAGGAAAATAAGTCAGTTTTTTAAGATACTAGGTCAGTATTTCAGGAAACCAGTTCATTTTTTCAAGATACTAGGTCAGTATTTCAGGAAAATAAGTCAGTTTTTCAAGATACTAGGTCAATATTTCAGGAAACCAGTTCATTTTTTCAAGATACTAGGTCAATATTTCAGGATAATAAGTCAGTTTTTTAAGATACTAGGTCAATATTTCAGGAAACGAGTTTTTTTTTTCAAGATACTAGGCCAATATTTCAAGAAAATAAGTCAGTTTTTCAAGATAGTAGGTCAATATTTCAGGAAAATAAGTCAGTTTTTCAAGATACTAGGTCAGTATTTCAGGAAACCAGTTTTTTTTTCAAGATACTAGGCCAATATTTCAGGAAAATAAGTCAGTTTTTCAAGATACTAGGCCAATATTTCAGGAAAATAAGTCAGTTTTTCAAGATACTAGGTCAGTATTTTGAGATTCTGCTGCCAGAAATGGAAGGAGAAAAAAACACAGGCGACATTTTTCTTCTCCATCTCGTGAGAACCGGTTATAGTAACTGGGAACCCTAAGATACGTCGACTGAATCGTAACACCTTGCCAGAAGAGGAAATAAGACTAAGATTTTGAATGTCTTTCAATGTCAGTCATATGTAGTGGTGTAATGTCTATCTATCTCACTTCCTTCTTATAAGCTCATACTACCTTCCATTAGCCTCTGATAGAAATCCTACACCACAGGAAATCCCCATACGTCTGTGAGTTGTGGGCTGTTGCCACCCTGAGGACAATGCCTGCCATACACACTCTGACCCCCCCCCCCACTGAACACACACTGAGTATGACATATGATATACATCAGTGTCATATCAATGACAATAGCTATCTGTGTAGGGTGTGTGATCAAAAAACACCTAAAGAAATATTACTGACATAATGAATGCAGTAGTGTGAAAAAGTCTTAGATATTTATTTCAGCAGTACATGTGTTGTTGCTTGTGGGAAATAATACAATAATAGAATAAATACAGATGAGCATTAATGCTGTAAAAAAATAATAAAGATTTCTTATTTTTAAAAAGGAATTTTTGCTTGTGAGCTAGTTATAAAAATAAAGTTTGGTTCCAGATTTGTTACTGGATAATATCTGGGCTTCCTTGAGGAGTAGCAGAAGGTGGAAATGGTCAAATATACCCAGTGGCACACATAAAATGACTATTGATTGTGTTAATGCTACTTATATTTGTCTAATATTAGTGTTTCCCTGAGCAAATAAACACTGGTCAGATAAGCAGCTTTTTAAATGTGATTTTACCAGGACTTTTGCACAGTACAGTGTGCAGCAGCACTTAGTGAAGCAGCTGGCCTACCATTTTTTGTATCAATATTAGATGATTATTTTATAACTACATTACAAAGCTTCCTTAGGCAATTCCTTATGATAGCATTTGTTTTGTGTTTTAATATAGACAAATATATCATGAAAATATGGTATACTTATTTTTCTTTGTCTTAGACATGAAATCTGCAACTAGCTAGCATTATTTGTAGGTTAAACCTTCTCGCATTCCCCCTAATTTTAAGATCAATTTAGCACCTCTGATTATTTGTGAATTGTGAGTCAACAAGTTGTCTATTATTTGCTAAATGCAGGGAAAGACATTGAAATAATTAAGATGCTTGGGATACCTTAGCAACTGCTTATCAACATCAGCTACCACACGGGATACCACAGCAACTACCTAGTAACACATTAGCAACCACCTGTGATACCATAATAACTGCCTTGCAACACCTTACAACCACCTGGGATACCATAGCAAATGCCTAGCTACACTTTGGCAACCACCTGCCATACCATTGCAACTGTCTAACAACACCTTAGCAACCACCTGCGATATGATAGCAACTGCTTAGCAACCACCTGGGCTACGATAACAAGTGCCTAGCAACACTTTGACAACCACCTGGTATACCACAGCATCTGTCTAGCAACTCCTTAGCAACTACCTGGCATACCAAAGCATCTGCTTAGCCACACCTTAGCAACCACTTGGGATAGCACAGCTTTCTCAACCCAACTATTACCCTTCATTCACAAGCTTTCCACTTCTAACTGTCAGCTGGTCACTGATTGGAATGATACAGA
Organism: Pygocentrus nattereri; assembly: GCF_015220715.1. NCBI lineage: Eukaryota > Metazoa > Chordata > Actinopteri > Characiformes > Serrasalmidae > Pygocentrus > Pygocentrus nattereri. Next base: position 8,527,645 of record NC_051225.1, read on the forward strand.
TGTTGCAGATAGAGATTAGGTTAGAAAATGATTGAGTATTCCTGTAATTATGATTTTTAAAGATGCAAAGTATAAATGACTAACAAGCTGATTTGTTGAAAATGCACTTGTGCTCTCTCTAAATTAGGCACAGGTTCCATGAGGGCACTTTGAGGGCAGTAGGACCTATTAGGTCTCTTATTCACCAGCTAATGAGCCTTTGGGAGAATAGACACATCTGTTGCGCTAAACACTTCTGTCTGGCTAAATCCACTGTGGAAACACTGCTGTTAACAGAACACAGGAAGCTAATGACTGACACAAGAAAGTGACCCACTGTACAAGAGCCCTCTTTCACAGCCTGGATTTTAAAATGAAAGCCTTCTAGCCAAACACATCAACCCAGTTTCAGGAGCAAAAAAATAGACTAGGCTTTCCTCTCAGTCTAGTGCCACTTGAGGGCTTTTCATACCCTACACAACCTCTCACACTTCAACACAAAACAACCCAGAGCCACCTCATTCTTTTAAAGGCCATGACAGTGATTTTCCTTTCTGCCTGCCACCAGTTTTGATTGCTTTGTTAACCTGACTTTGCTTTTGAAGCAGTACTTTATCCCTAGCATTAAGCACTAATTGACAGCTGTCTATATGCAAAAGATCAGGAATTCTCTCAATGCGCTGTCAGAGAGAAAATTAATGACTTAACCTTGGCTCACTGAGCTAAGAGATGCTGGATGAATAATGAAGCAAATGTAACAACAACAAAAGGTGAAATTGCATCTGTGCACATGTTCATAACCTTTAAGGCGCTGAAGAGTGGAAGCCTAGGGAGAGATGACCTAAAGCCTGGGGCAGTTTTCTGATTAGGCTACAGCTTTATTTTTACCCAAAGAATCCTGACTACTGCAAATGGCCTTAATGTTGAAACTCCCAGTGGCATCTACAGATTAGTTCTGGACTGTTATTTCAACATTAATGGTAATTGTACCCTGGATGCAGGAAACCTCTAATATACTGTAAGTGATATTATAAGATACTGCAGTCAAAGAATATTCAGTTCAATTGAACAAACAGTCTACAAAAGAGAATTTCGTTACCTTTTTCTTTTAAATGCAACCTATTGGCCATATTTCAACAAAGCAGCATTAAGACCCAAGTCCACTTATGACATTCATGTTGTTTTATGCACAAAAATAGTCTATAATTTTATTTACATGACCATTTTCCAACCTCTCAACCTCTTAGAAGTAAACAGGCTGCTTTTGTTGCTGTGCCTTTAGGAACGATATATGTAAATGACCCCTGTTCTGGTTGGCTGCCATGTATTGTGCCTTATTTAAGACGTAGTCTAAGCTAAAATAGTAGATAAGGTAGGTAGATATATGTAAATGTGTTGGTTTTTGTGACATCACAAAAACTATGAATTCACAAATGGCTGTTTATGCAGCTTAATTTCATGGATTGTGGAGCACATGGTAGATTTTAAAGACCCCATATCATGGCAAACCAAACTGTCCTCACCTTTTTTTAATAAAACAGTTTGATGTAGTATGTAAATATTTTGCTGCTTATTTGTATGATATAAAAAGATGTTGGAAAATCTCTGTAAAAAGTATTATGACTGCTTTTGGTATATAACTACAAAAATGTAATAAGTGGATGTCATGGGAACAAGTGTAGAAAAATGTAGAATATGGGCTCTGCATCCACATTTTGTAACAATTTTACCTGAAAATAATAGCCTCAAAATCATTTTGATGGCAGACTGATTTATAATAGGGAATTGCATCTCTATCATCACCACTCTGGGCCCAGAATGCCTGCTGTAGTGCTATGTAATTTTGGAGGAGTGGGCACAAAATCACTCGCAAGAACTGCGTAGCACTTTACAGCTCCACATCACACACCAAAAGCTATGGATGTTCAGCTAGCTATGAGAAGAAGCTTCGTCTGTATTTCCAGCATGGACATCATGGCAGAGGCTACGGAGAGACCAAAGAAAGACAATGAATGCATTTACATGCACTCAATAATCTAATAATTGGATTTCTACAGTTATCTGATTATTCAACAGGTCATGTAAACATTATACTTCGATTTCTTAGATTGAAGTAAGGTCTAGAAATTTTATTAAGAAATCCAATAAAGAAACCTTGATTTTAGCTCAGTAATCAGAATTCTCAGTGCTTGTATATTCACACTTCTTTCATGTTCTCGGTCTGTGCATGTGCAAAAACAGACAGTGGTACCAGAAATAAGCAAGCAGTGTTGAAACGAGACACAGCAAAACACTTTTGGAGCAACGTTGAAGCCAACTGCATGCTTGACAAAATGAAGAACTTAAATATTCTTCATCTTTTAGATGATGTCTGTTCATATTTTCAGTTAAAGTGGCGTGATGTGTTTTAAAAAAGCTGTGACATGAAGTTTGAGTTTTAAATTATGTTTACGTATTTTTCTGTCAGTCTTCTTCGAGTTTATTGGCTGGTTTATTGGCTGGTTGCAAAGCAGAAATCTGATTTTGTCTGACTCATGTAGACCCGGTTTTTCCATTATCTGATTACTCAAGAGTATGTAAACGCATTGATTGGATTACTGACAAACTCTGCAGTTACTGGATTATTTATAAGTGCATGTAAACACACATAATGTTGGAGGAAGCAAAGAAGAGAAAAAAGAAGAGGAAGCAAGCGAGAGACGGGACAAGAGTAAATCTCAGACTGGCTTTTCTGGATGCCAAACCAGGCTAGCATGCAAAGAAATAAATTCTTCTCACCCCGAAAAGGTTTCGTCAGTCTATATCATGTCATCAACAACATTTTATTTAATTACACATATTCTCCACATTCAAACACTTAGCAAACAATGTAGCCTATATGGACTGAAAACGCAAGCAGTATTTCAGCAAAACTAAAACTTTGCCATTCTTTTCTTTGTTATTCTTTTTGCTATGTTAGTATTCACTTCTAATGTACATAATAATTAAAACTATGCAGAGTCATATTTGTGTTGAAAGTCATGTAAAAGTAGTCCTCCTGGTCATGGTTCTTTCACTTCTGATGTTGTCTTTGCTTGTTCTGTATCCTCCAGCTTGTGAACAAATGCACACATACAGTTGTCAATAAGGGGGCTCATGATTTGTATTTACAAAGTGAAGTAAACTGTAGGGGGTCCCCAGCAGAAAAAATACCAATTCTTGCATAATCCTGCTTTAAAACTTTAACAATGTTCACAAAAAAATGGAAGGAAGTGAAACGGCTCCTTGAAAAATAAAGGTGTCAAAAGGGGTTCTTTGGAGTGATGCTGAACAAGAACCACTTTGGCTCCCTAAAGAACTTTTCAAACGATGTTTCTATAAAAATGCAGTTGAAAGCACTGAAAAGCACCTCTACAGCATCACACCAAAGATCCCTTTATGGCATCTTTCATTTTCATTTTCAAGATCATAATGAAGACACTGCAGTCAAAGTGTGCCGAGTCCAGAAAAGTTCTGCAGGCAACACGTTCTATGAATGTCACGTTTGTACGCATCTATAAAAACACATTCATAACGTTATAATGCATTCATAAGGCATCATAAACGAGGCTATACATATTTATAAAAATGCATTACACGTTATAGCCATGCTTATTATACATTATGAATTGTTAACATAATGCATTATAAGTACTGTTCATAACAAATTATAAAAGCTCATAAGTTGTATTTGTTTGCTCTAAGTGAAGCAAGCTGTGCTAAAGCCTCCTCCAGTGTTAAGAGTGAGGCTTCAAGTTGCAGTTATTTACTGAATGATTTACTGAAACACTAAAACAAACACAATAAAGCTCATTACAGGCTTCAAATGTCAGAGTTTAAACTAGTGCTGCCATCAGGGTTTTATCCAATGTGGAAAGGCAATGTACACCACCATTAGCTTGGCATTTAACACTGCATATCCAATAGAATGCTAGCTGAAATGACCATTACTGTACTGTATAATCATGTTTATAATGCCTTATTAATGCATTATAAGATGCTATGAATGTGTGTATAGATGCTAAAAAACGAGATATTTATAGAAAGTGTTACCATTCTGCAAGAAGGAAGCGATTGAGTCTAATGACATCTTCCACACAACGTACCTCTCCTGGTTGCGTACCAACAAAGCTGCAGAATGCCCAACTGCATCATGACCTTACCTTTCTGATCCTTTGCTATATTTATTTATTTCTGCATGCACATTATTACTGGAGCATTTGACGTTCCCAGGGAAGATGATTAAGAGCGTGCAGGACTTTCTTCCATGCTCGTGCAAGCCAAGTGTGCAGCTTGGTTCCTTGCTAATCAAAAGAATCCCTGAGGAGGAGAGATCACATGGTCGGGGGGGGATTTATTTAGCCCGTAATGGCATGAGAGACAGACAAAGGCGTTGCATCGCAGCCGTTTGTGTTCGGTCTAAATTGCGCCTCTGAAGGCAAAGGAAACTCACCATATCAAAGGCCACAGAGTTGGGCTCATCCATTAATTAGGAACTTGTGCCTGAATGATATCCCCTCTCTGTGTCTGACCCATTACCCAGAAAGCCATATTTATCCTTGTCACAAAAAAGCACCAACCTTCAAGTGCATGGCATTTACAATCCGACCCTCATAATTTGCACACGGACCGTGGACCACTATACTTACTTGGCAGCGGTGGATGCATTTGCCTTGAGGCGAGAACACTCACAAAAAGGCTTAGAGACTGAGACCCAACACTGTGAAAAGAGGAGAGCTGCTTCAAGGCTCTTTCATGACAATCAGTGATGATACATCCATATTTTTCCCTCCACAGTTCCATGAGGAACACATGAAATGCTGTCAAAGCCTTTAGGAGACATATAGTCATCAGCTATGAGAAGCTTTCCTTCGGTTGCTATAGGGACTGCTTCATATATTCATAATGTTGTTCACAGAAAGAGATTTAATGGAACATTTCAGTGTTCTTCAACCTAATCTCTATCTACTGCATCTGTGTCACATGATTGAATATCACAGATGATACACTTTGAAGTTTCCCTGTACTTAGTAGCAGTTGCATGATTACTCATTTTTGCTAGTCATTGTCATCAGTCATTGAAAAAAGTGGCTGAATAGTCATTGTCAACATATAAAAAAACTTGAATGTTCTGATGTCTATTGGAAGTATTTTGTTAGTAGCTTGCTAATGGGGCTAGGGCTGGGGCTGCAGATGCTGCGGTTTGAGAGCTAAGATGTTCACTGCTGTACAGTTTCTTGCTGCCTTTCAGCAGGTTTCAGCCTCACGCTTTCAGAAGTACACAGACTGTCTGATGTAAACTGTACACTAAAATCATTGCAGCTCCTAGAATCTCACCTTCCATGGAGAATTCAAACTGGCTTTGGCCATCTACGCCTCTGTGCACTGGATTTATCCGTGAGATGGGGAAACACATGATTAAATGATTGATTCAAGCGGCTAGAAAGTGGATGCATCTCTATTTACCAATAAGTCTTTCAAAGTGAGGTATAGGCCTAGTTGCTGAACCAGGACACAGTCATAGTTAGCAGGTAAACAAGTATTTGTTGGCTGGTAGTCCAGTACAATTAATTAAAGATTATTTTGTGCACATCATGCCAAACATTCTATGCAGAGATGCACCAATGCACTTTTTCCCTTCTGATACCGATACCTGATCGTTTAGTGTTGGCCGATACAGAGTACTGATACAAACTCTCTCTGACCTAACTTACATTTACGTCATGATGTTTTGGTAAAATCTATGTTCTACATCACAAATAAAACACACTCAGCTTGGCTAGATGCCATTTACGTCTTGAATTAGATTTAATAGATGCTTAAGAAAACTATTTATTATTCATTATTATATTTAGTAGTAAGAAGCATGTACAACAACTTAACTAAATGTAAAATATCCTTATTGTGCAGAACAGTTAAAAACAGAACTAAACAGTATACAAATAAACCTGTGGTGTTTCATCACACAGCAGCTTCTCTGGATGAATGTTGTTTCACATCCAAATATCTCAAATCATTTGTCTCATACATGCATCTTTGAGCGTCAATTCAGTAAATATTAGCATTATTTACGCCGTCAGTATCAGCAAATTGCAATATTTAGTGCTAGTGGATGCACAGGCCCGGCTAGTGGGCTTCTATGCTATAGGCTAAATCAAGGCTAAAGGCTTTCATTACACCATGGGTCCAGCGGTTCCTTCAGCTCTCTTAATAACCTTAACGCAGACTGTAAGTGGCCATGCAGTGGCAGATGAGTCATTACTATAAAAAGCAGCTCCGTTGATCAGGTAAACGGCTCCATTAGCGTGTTTTTCACAGCAAAAACTGCTGTTATAAATTCTGCAATGAGCATTTTTACTGCTGCATATCAGGCCACCCCACTGACGTGTTGTTAAGCTCTGTCTACTGGCGCAGCTCACAAAGCTTACCTGGTCTGCCTTTCAAGACATTAGTGCAGTCTTACGCAGCTTGCAGTAGAATTGGTTTCAGCTTATGTTTAATTTCCACAGTAATATAGTACTTTCTGCTTTGTGTCTTCGTAAGAAACAGGATGCAGGAAATATGAGTAATTCATAAGTTTATAAGGTAAACACTGCTTATAATGTACGAACGGAGACAGATGCAAGCAGGAAACAACAATCTGACAAAAATAATTTTACTCCCTGACAAAATCTAAAGCCTTGTGCAGCCTTCAAACGTTTCTTTTCCATTCAGCAGAAATTAGATAAGCTGCTCCTCTTTATAAACACAGTGAAAGGCCTTGCAGTGCTCTTTGCTCTCAGATTAACCCTCAAACTTTTCAGTGGAAAGCAGTTATATATGAGTCACTTCAGCATGACTGTAGAGTTTTGAAGCTCTTTTTTTGCCAGTAGGCCTGTCTGTACACATTTCTCTCTGGCTTCCTGATCCACAGACAAAGACAAAGTTCCTATGGAACGCAGCTGACTCAGCAACTTTGTCTAACTCAATATCTTCTTTCTAAAGCCCAGCTACAGCGAAACGGTTTCAATCTCACAAGAGAAGTAAAAGAAGAAGGTGAAAACCCATTTTTTTTCCTCCTTAATCCTATTCCATGCAATCAGATTTGCCCAGCCTATATTATGAAAGCTAAATCCTCTGCAATCCAATCTGTCTACTGAAGTCATGTTCGAATACGGGCACATCTCGCATAACTGGATGACGGCAAGCTTCACAGAGCCACTGTATAACCATGGGACTTTGCAACAGTTATGCAGGACCATCATTAAGCACCACTGCATGAAGTCACCTGATGAATGACACTCATAGAATGTTTTGGGCCAGATGGTGCACTATGGGTTACATACACTATATTGCCAAAAGTACTCTCTCGCCCATCCAAATCATTACATTCAGGTGTTCCAATCACTTCCATGGCGACAGGTGTATAAAACCAAGCCCCTAGGCATGCAGACTGCTTCTACAAATATTTGTGAAAAAATGGGACAATTTCAGGAGCTCAGTGAATTCCAGTGTGGTACCAGCATGATAGGATGCCACCTGTGCAACAAGTCCAGTCGAGAAATTTCCTTGCTACTAAATATTCCACAGTCAACTGTCAGTGGTATTATAACAAAGTGGATGCGATTGGGAAGGACAGCAACTCAGCCACGAAGTGGTAGGCGACGTAAAATGACAGAGCGGGGTCAGCAGATGCTGAGGCGCAGTGTGCAGAGGTCACCAACTTTCCGCATCACTACAGACCTCCAAACTTCATGCAGCCTTCAGATTAGCTCAAGAACAGTGTAGAGAGCTTCATGGAATGGGTTTCCATAGCCGAGCAGCTGCATCCTAGCCTTACATCACCAAGCGCAATGTAAAAGAGTCGAGACACGTTCTCTAGAGCGACGAATCACTCTTCTCCGTCTGGCAATCTGATGGACAAGTCTGGGTTTGGCGGTTGCCAAGAGAACGGTACTTGTCTGACTGCAATGTGCTAAGAGTAAAGTTTGCTGGAGGGGGGATTATGGTGTGGGGTTGTTTGTCAGGAGTTGGGCTGAAACGTTTTTGGATATATATGGTTTTACTTCGAAAGTGATGATATACACAGCATATGCTGAGCATGAAAACTAAAGCTTGATGTTTTAGAACTCCACTAGTAACTGAACAGAGGAAGAAAGAAAGAAAGAAAGAAAGAAAGAAAGAAAGAAAGAAAGAAAGAAAGAAAGAAAGAAAGGGGGAGGGAGAGATGGAGGCAAAGAGAGAAAAATGACAGATGGAAAGAAAGAAGGAAATAGGGATGGAGAGAGATGAAGGCAGAGAGAGAGTGAAAGAAAGAAAGAAAAAGAAAGAATACAAGAGAATGAGAGGGAGAAGGAGACGGAGGTACAGAGAGAGTGAAAGGACACACAGAAATAAATAAATAAATACACTTCTCTCTAAGTCATTATTGGAAAGAAGGATGAGTGGAGAAAAAGAAGACACAGAGAGAGAGAGAGAGAGAGAGAGAGGTGTATGAGATTATGGGATGGACTTTCAGATCATCCTCCTGCCTTCATACTGCAGTTCTCGAGTCAGTGACATTTCCAGACCATTGATCCATCTATGTTATCCCAAATGTCAGCAGCAGTTTAAATGGCTGGGTTAACACTGTGGGACACGGTCTCAGAGGTACATGTTATTAAAGCCCACTCAAACCAATCCTCCAAGTCAGGTCTCCCCACTGAAGGACAGAATTACACTAGGAACTCTGACATAACACCAGAAATATACATTTTCACCTTGACATTGAGATAAAATCGTACATTTTTAAAAAGGAAAGACTCATATTAAAAGAGCATGAGGAAAAAATACAGCAGTTATATCAAAATAGCGTTGCGTCAACCCAGTTTCAGCATGGAAAATGTACTACAGAGAAAAGACTGCAGGATGTAGTACCATTACAACTGTAAGCGTTATCCATAGAAGTTCATCGCAATCAACCTCTCCAACTTCTCCTCTCCAAGGAGTGTCCACTTATGCGGTCCACTTTATTAGACCTGCCTTGCATCAGTTGGAGAGGATCTATTGCTGCACAGTTTGTGTTAATCATCCTCTTGTAGTTCATCGCTGGTAAGTGAGGCCAGCTTCACTGACCTCAGAACAGGACCGACTAACAAAAGTTTGACTGACACAAATTTAGATGATAGTGACTCAAATCTAAGGAAGGAAAAAAAGTGGCCAATGCTACAGGGACAAAGATATCCTAAATGAAACCTGTAGTGTTTGTAACCTCTTAGCTAAGCTAATGCAAGCTGGATCCCCTCCTAGTTAGCTTAGCTAAAGATATCCAAACAGCCCCTGTACAGTTTTGATTCAACTAAGTGGTCATCTGTCATCACAAGTACAGACAATAAAAACTTATTTCAGTGAGAGCAAAGTGGACTGATTGGTCTCATAAAGCTGAAATCCAACCTGCTCTGTAGTGTTTTAATCTGTAGCCTGCTAGGCTAAGCTAAGGCAAATGTACGGTGCCTCCCACTACACTTGGTTCCAGTGGACCGATGCCTAAAAAACACCCATTTAGAGGACAAAAACTCATATCTGAGAACATAAATTCAAATGTCTGGCACTGGAGTGACAGAAAGACTTGCTCTGTGGTGCTCTGAGCTGAACCCAGCTGGCTAACGTTAATGCTGGTGTTGTTAGCCGGGTACAGGTAAAACCCACGGCGATATGGGAACAGTTACAGTAACCGATGCTTAAATAAAATCTGTTTAGAGGATAAAGATTCTGAGAGCACGTTGAAAGACTGGAGCTGTGAAAGATGGAATCAAATTTGTGTTGTGTTGTAGTGTGTGTGTGTGTGTGTGTGTGTGTAGCTATAAGCCTGTTAGCGGTTAGTCACTTGTTTTTGTAGTTTTCTTCAGTATTTCCTGGTTCTGATTCAGTGGAACAACAGCTTGAAAAAGAAACTGTGACTGGTCTTATGATTGCGCACCAGCGCAGAACAGCCCAGTAACCACTGAGAACCGTTTGGCTCGACAGTGGTAAAGAGGCCACAGATCCACCATGCAAATAACAGACCTTTTTCATAGTCACTGCGTCGTCACATCCAGCTGTAAATAGTGGCATTAGTGAACTTCTGCCTGCATCATTTAACAGAGCAGCAGTGAAGGGTTGCTGATTTTTAGCATCCCTCAAATATATTCCTTTGGCCTCAGTGTGGTTAATAGGAGAGCAGATGGCACGTGTGGTAGGTCTTCCAACATGGGCTTGACCCTTGCATAATGAGGCTAGTTTAACTTGGCCAAAGCACATCGCACAAAACTTGAAAACATTTGAACTTTATATGACCTTACGTGTTTGCCACTGTGACTCTGTCTACGGCCGTATGGAGCTCAGGGGTGAACTCGATAAACAAAGAGCACTAAATGGATCACTGAACAGATTACTTACTGCAGTTTAGTTTGGAGGAGAAAAAGTCCAAAGGTTCAGCTACTCAGCCCATGTAAACATTAGCAAGTGCCTGAACAGCACAACCAGCATTGTGTTTCTACATTACTAAAAACTAATCACCAGGCTACTGTGGCGAGAAGTCTAGTATTTTAGGAGCTCAGTATTTTAATCACAAATGTAAGTAAATATGTTCTACTGTACAGGCCACATTCATTCTCCAGGTCATTTTTCTCTCGTCTTTTGATTGGTTACATTGTATAAAGTGACACATGATGAGCAAAGCCTTTCAGCTGAAGTTGAACATTTTTAAAGTTGATCAAGTGGAAACTCAGCTAAGACTGTTACGAACAACGATTTCGGGCAATATCAGCCATTGTTTACAATACAATCAGATGCCATTTACTGCTACCATTTACTCTTCTGCATTAGTCAACACGAATAACCAACCTGCTCTGAGGGGGTCCTTTTTGTGTTCCTGAGCATTGACAAACATTGTAAAGATCCTCAGGGGCTTGTAGGCCTTTGAAGAATGCCCAATGACTTCTGTGAAAAAAACCAAAAACAAAAAAAACATCTGTGATAAGTTCACTGGTCAAGACTTCAGGTACTGGAATGAAGGCTAAACATGTCAGATAAACCTCTAACATAATTAGGGACTGACAGTGGAATTAACCAATCACATTTCTGTTTACAGTGGGTGGAACTACTTTTATGAGAAAAAATCTGCCTTCTGAAAGTTCTAGGTATGCAAACCGAGCAGCAGCCTGACCAACATATTTGAGTTAGGAATGGAAACCAGTATAACTCTGGTTATGCTGGAGCTCTTTACTGGAGGTGACACTGTAAACTGCTACAAATTATGTTTAATATGTGTTACAACCCTGTTTCAAAAACAGCTGTGAAAAATGTAAACGAAAACAGAATGCAATGATGTGCAAATCATTTAAACCCTATACTTAATTTAAAATGGTACAAAGACGACATAACAAAGGCTGGAACTGAGAAATTTGATTGTTTTTGACTGATAAAGTTGTGTGATGCTAACAAAAACACCTGGTGGAACATCTCAACTAAGTTGTTTGATTGTCAAAAGGTCAGTAACATGATTGGGTATAAAAAGAACATCTCAGAGAGACAGAGTCTTTCAGAAGTGTAGATGGGGAGGGGTTCACCACTCTGAAAAACTATAGGGGCAAACAGTGCAACAATTAAAGAGTAAAGACTGCTTTGCCCCCTTCTGTAAAGTTAGATGGTTTTGTCCTGACAGTGATGGTATGTTAGTATATCTGCTAAAAGCTTCAAATCAAATACAGAATGTCTTTACAGGCTTCTGCTCTCTGTGTTTAATCTAGAATGACCAGAAATGCCCATGTGATTCGCCATTAGCTTAGTGCTAACATACTACCAGAACCTCTTATGTGCGCTAGCTGAAATTGGCATTGTCATTGAGGTGTTTTTTGCTAATTTGTGTCTAAATTTATGACCCAAACTGAAGGCCCAGCTTTAGCCAGTTCACCATAGTTTTGCCATTAGCCACTCTAAATAGTGGTAAAATCTTTGTAAACTGTGGAGTAGAAAGGATTCATTTATGGCTAACTGAGAGTAGAATGGCTGGCAAGGACAATAAATTTGCCCCATACTAATATTAGATTATAACAGTGTGACCTTTATGTGCATAGGCCTTCATGCATAATTTCCATTAGGTTGAATGGGATTCTTTAAAGCTCGTCCAACCTCGCAACAGTTGCTATTAAAGAACGCATTTTTGGGTGGAGCATGGAGAGGTCAGTTGCAAATGTGCATGGCTGATTCTCAGAGGTATCTCACGCAGCAGTGGAGAATGTTTCTTTGCAGTGACAGAGTAATAGAGACCCTTGACCATGTATTTAAGGGATGAACAGCATTGTGTGATCTCCCAAGGCTGGTCAAATGCTCTCAGAGTGAGACGAAACGTCTGAAGGCTTCATCATTCTTTGTTCAAGAGGTGCTATGAGGTTGCAAAGGCTTCCATTATGAGCGGGTAAGTCGGGAGAATTGCATTTAAGGGAAAGAGTTTGAATTGGGTGTGCATAGTAATTGGATCATTTACTGAGCGCAATTGGTGACTGTTGAGAGTGAAATCACTTGGACTGAACGACATTGAAATGAAGCCGATTGAATAGACCCAGACATGATGTCCCTTTGCCAATCAGTGCAGCACCCCTAACCCCCCCTCTTCCCAACACACACACACACAAATCCCCCACACATGCCTATCATGTGTGTGGTAGCTCTATTAGGACTGGGCTTTGAGAGCCCAATTACAGTGCTATCTGTGCAGTAGTAGGGCTTTAACACTGTGGCCTTGGATCACTTCTACAGCATAACAAAATGCTCTACCAGTACATACACACAGCGCACTGCAGGTGCTCCCTGCTGTCACAGGCAGTGTAACTGATCACTAATGAGATTGAATCCTCCTAATTAGAGACGCTATTTTACTATAATAGCAGTAAACGTAATTTGCAGGGCTAAACCAAGGCTCAGGTGTCTAGACAGCTGGAGCCTAGAAACTGTTCTCATCTCTGTTGCCTATGTAGCTGACCTTGGACAGTAACCTTCTTCATTCTAAGGCTGAGGGAAGACAAATCACAGTAAATAAAGTACTAGACATTGAGGTAAGGGCATCGGCAAATGGCCATGAAAAAATACCCACAAAAATGCACAAAACGCTATTTGTTCATAGCTCGTTTTCAGCATTCTGTGTTTCACTAAAGGCCAAGGCTACACATTGTAGTGATTTTACTGTGGTTAAAGGTGAATGCCTTTGTTTTTTTTATTTGTGCATGATTATGTGGCTGAGATGTAGGTATCCTAACAAAAAACACAAAAAAGGGCTTGTATCATGTCCATTGTGAAAGAACTGCATTGGCTGTCTGTAACTTAGGATAGATTTTACAGACTGTCTGTTTATGTTCTAGAATGTGATCTTCAGCAAATACCATCAATAAAATACAGAAAACATGGAAAGACTCTTTCTTTTGCACTTCTAAACCGTGGAACTCAATTCATGTTTTTATTCAAGCTTGCCACATAGTTTTAAGAAACATTGTCAAAATAATGGAGGTTTAGATTACATTTGTACCTCTTGTTTTGGCCTTATATATTTAATTTGATCTGTTATTGCTTCAAATCATTCAAATTAATTGAATAATTTTTTTTCCCTTATGTTGCTGTATTGCCAGACAATAAATAAGAAATCAAGGAAATGAAACTTTAATTTTTTCTATTACTGTTAAATCATCACCTCTCCGTAAAGCACTTTGAGCTGCCACTGGCTGTCACGATTGGCCCCTCCCAGTCCTGTCCATGTGTTAATGTTTTGGTTTAGCCCATGTGCATTTGTTTTGATTTAGCCCCTTTGTTTCATGACTCCGCCCCTGATTGTCTCCACCTGTTTTCCACCTGTCCCTCGTTTTCCATGTGTATTTAAGCCCTGTGTTTGCCCCTTGTCTTTGTTTGAATCTCTGTCTGTGTTGTTGGTTGTACTGGTGGTGTTAGTTTGATTCTGGTTTATGTCATGTCTGGTCCCCAGTCTATCTGTATTGGCTCATTGGCCCTGGACCATGTTTTGACCGTGACGCTGGATTTGCCCATGATAAAAGTCACTTACCTCAGCACGTGCGTCCACCTCCTCGCTCCCCATCACACTGGCATGAAAAGCAATCTAAAAATAAAATTATATTATTATTGTTATTATCATTACAATCATGCAAATTTCTTAATTCTAGAGTGGTTGTGATAGGAACCAGACATGTGACACGTTTAATGCCTCTGCAAGTTCTCTCACCGAATATTATTAAACCTAAATATGTAGATGTCTAACACATTTACAGTGCCTTCACACTGTTCACCCCTCACACATTTATATTACACATGCGGTGTTGGGGGTAAAAATGTAAAGGTGCTGTGTCCTTCACTCTGTTCTCCTCTGACCTGTGTGTGTGTGTATGTAATTTTATGATGAGTGGACCTTAAGAAATGGTCCAAAATCACTTGGAAATATGTCTGGTTCCACTGATTATATTAACAGTAAAGTATGTTCTTTCCTTCTCCTGTAAAGTTGTCATTTTGGAGATATGTGGTTTTGTTCTGACAGCAGCGATATGGTCGATTTCCATGGACAATAGGTGTGAGAAATTTCTCTGTGCTTGTTAAAAGAAAAGCAAACCTATTAACTCAATGCGCCCTTACAATAGAAGCCAATGGGCACTTGCTAGTAGAGTTTCCCTTTAACTTACACCAGCAGACACAAAAAAGCCTTGACCAATTTTTCGCTCAAGCAGGCCCTTTAGCAAGTTGTCTCTTGGGCAGTTTGAAACTCACTCAAGTGGTGTTCTAACCGGGACCGGTCACACCTCATAAACCCTGCTGATGCATGTACCTTTTGTTGTGTAGCACCGATAGCCAGAGGGATGCACAATCCACAGCATGACATTGTGACAAAAATCCTGTCAACACAATTGAGATGCCTTGGTCAGCGTCCTGCCAAGCTGCAGTATAACCCCTGAGGCTGACATTTAAGGAACATTTGGATAAAAAAATAGGGCTTCTGGCTTACAAGGGCAAGAGGTGAGTCCACAAGACCGATTTTTAGCCTTTCTTTAAAAGCCTTGCTCTAAAAAGTGCCTTAAAATAATGCAAAACATCCCTGGAGATACATTTATGGCTACACCTCACAAGGTTAATGTCTCATTCTGTAGCTTGCCTCACAATTACATAATCAGCTCCACCAGCAGAAAGACTAAAGGCCTCCCATAGCACCACAACAGGCAATTACATCCCTACAAGCACAGTTCAGCATGGCTCATCTTCTGGTCAATATTTCCCTTCTCCATCAATCACTGTAGTGATATTGAACAGGGTAACATGCCCACCACTGGGTAAACAGCCTAATGCATGTCCACTCTAAAAGTGCGAATACAGGAAAAAGAAGAAGACAGTGACTGAAATCCATTTCTTGCTGTTGTAAACGAATAAATTACAACTGATTACGCTTTGTAATGGAGGCAGCCAACCATATTGTGCAAACGCTTTGCTTCTTAATGGTTTAATTAAGAACCTCATTCAAACTGTAGCAGAAAATTTCAGCGCCAGGGATGTGTGTGCGCGTGTGGCATGCCAGGAACAGCGAAAAACCGAAGCGCGCAGCTAATTGCTCTAGTGCAAGCAGATGTGCCTTCGGCTTACAACTCACCAAATGCTCCACAAAAAGCAAACGCACACCGTGTCAAACTTACAACAAAGTCAATGCAGCCGTTAACTAACTAACAATTAATTAATCTGGTGATCAAATCTGGCATGTGTTTGTAGGCACTTTAACCAGCAAAATTCTTCTTGACTTGTGATTCTCATTGACTTCTTTTGCTGAAATCTTAGCAAACTACTTACATTATCCACGATGAATCAGCTTAATTCACTAAAGTTATGTTACAACTGAGAGATGTATGTTTATTTTGCACATGTAACTTTTCAATTTAGATTAATGGCATTAAATTAGTTGGGTGTGTAGGCCAACTGCTCAAAACTGCTCAAAGCAACCAACACAAAGAGTTTCAGTAATATGTTGAGCCATTATTACCTTGCTATACAGGTGTATGCAAACATTTATGCACCCCTGGTCAAACTGCCTGATTTTCTAGCTGTAAATAAGTAAACATATCCGTATAATAGTAAACATATAGAAAACATACAAAATGACTGTTTATTTGCTGAACATACTGGAAAAAATAAACATAACTTGTGACTTGTTTGTTTTGGAACATGATTTATTCTTTCAATTTTTCCAGATGTCAGTGATCTAATCTGAATATGTGTACAACTCATATTTTGCACATTTACAGGTGACATCAACTCACTTGACTAGTAGCTGTGGTCTCTGGCATTGCCGTGTTGACAAAGAAGATGTGATCCAGCAACAAGAACTTCTTGACTAACGTCAAATAGATTTATTCGTCCTCTGCTTTGCCCAGTGTGGAGCTTAATCTGCAAAATTAGCTTAAACTGAGCGAACTATCCATACATCCATATATGTAGTTTCAGCTCCTGAGTGAGGCGGTGAAACTCTCTGTGTCGTGGCACGAAAAAAAAAGCGTCACATCTGCTGTGTAGTAATTGAGAATTAATGCAAATATTTTGCAATTTACGTTTACATACATCATGTTTGGTGTGTTAATGGGTCTTAATGGGTCCACCTCTTATGTGACGTACACTCACCGGCCACTTTATTAGCTAGTGAAAGGTTGGACCCCCTTTTGCCTTCAGAACTGCCTTAATTCCTAGTGGTATACTTTCAAGGTGTTGGAAACATTCCTGAGAGATTTTGGTTGGTTATTGGAGTTACTGTTGCCTTTCTGTCATCATCAACAAGGCATTTTCGTCCACACAACTGCTGCTCACTGGATATTTTCTCTTTTTCGGACCATTCTCTGTAAACCCTAGAGATGGTTGTGCGTGAAAATCCCAGTAGATCAGCAGTTTCTGAAATACTCAGACCAGCTCGTCTGGCACCAACAACCACGCCACGTTCAAAGTCACTTAAATCACCTTTCTTCCCCGTTCTGATGCTCGGTCTGCACTTCAGCAAGTTGTCTTGACCACCTCTACATGCCTGAGTTGCGGCCATGTGATTGGCTGATTAGCTATTTGTGTTAACAAGCAACTGAACAGGTTTACCTAATAAAGTGGCCGGTGAGTTTGGACACCCCTGGTCAAATTAGGTTTATTTAGCAAATTTGACATTTAAAAAAACATGTTGTGTGCACAAAAGCTATGGCACACTTTATAGTTTATGATTTTTATTTTTCCAATAAACAACAAACAAATATATAAGATTTTGTCCTAAAATTGGCATGTGTAGGTTTCCTGTAGAGGGTGTGTTAATGTATTTTCAAACAGAAAATCAGCAAAACATATAACTTGATCATGGGCGTTTACACTTTTGCATACAACTGTGTAAACTTTTTACTGCTAATGTATTATTTTCCAATATGTTACACTCAGAAAAAGTGCAGAAAAAGACCACATTCTACATTAAATTTGTTCCCTGTAGAGGATATGTAAACTTATTTTATGTAGAAAATCAACAAAACCTGTAATTTAATTTCTATATAGACATCTGAAGGTTATATGAAGAAGTATCATCAATCTGTAGACAGCATCATGCCCATATTAGGAACTCTGGCTCTAAGCTGGATTTTTCTTTGGCAAAAATGATGGGATTTTCCAAAATTGCCGCTATCACACCCTGTGGTTAACAAAATGGTTCCAAAGCCAATATTAGTCAATATAATATTACACAAACTGTAATAAATTACAAGGTGGGTAAAGGAGTCGAAATATGACAACTGCAATTCAGAGGATCCAGAGATGTTCAGAGGAACAACATAAGTAGGACAAAGGTATTGGGTTTGGAACAATTTGTGCACCACAGTGGGTGGGATTTTCAACAATCCCATTCGTTTTTGCAATACAGAAATCCGGTTTAGACCCGAAGTTGAGGCTGACAGAATGATGAACAACTTCAGAGCTCTTTACGATGGTAGGTAGTTGTGGATGGATGGTCACCTGAGAGAACAGCTGTTCTGTTTTTCCTTACAAATCACACTAATGCACCACCATCATGGTCCACTGAATGTGTGCTTTTGACCATAAATTCCAACCCTGTTTACTGCTGTCTTTCCCATAGATCTAAATGCATTAAACGTCACTTTAGTCTCTGATTCAGCTGCAACACGCGTCAGTGAAGCTCCTGCCAGCCATGCCCGTATGATGAACCCTCTAAGATCATTTACTCTTGCCATCTTGACAAAAATTGAGGTCAAATGGGGCCTGTTCAGCCTTGCATACAAGTCTTTGAGCATAACACTATGTTAATTGCTGAACAGTATCCTACTTCTGGAAGCTCATTTATTCCTTTTATTTGTCACCCATTTGTATTTGATTGTGATATTTCTGCTGTCATGGATCGAATGTGGCTGTTTTTACATGTGTCACTGGTTTTCCTGTTGCGTAATAGAGTTGGGTACACAGAAAAATCATGTTGAATTAACACCTACAGTGTTGGACCTACAGTCCAACAGTCCAACCTACAGTCCAACACAAATGAACAATGGAAGAGGACAGTAGGTGGTCATGGAACCACCATGGTCTTTAAGAGTGAATTCAATACTGAAGGTAGATGGCTATTCAAAACTGGGGATTTTGCTGTGTATTGAGCCATGACATGTCATGTTGAAACTGTAATAAACGGTAAAAGAAATCATGCCTATGATGTCACTGATACACTGAATGTGAGTACAGCAATGTTTGCTCCGAGTGCTCTGAAAAGACGCTGGCTAATGTTCTGCAGTCACAATGCTATTTGCCATCATTCTATGTATGTATGCAACAGTGATTATATGAAATTTTGATGAATGGCACTGTACTGTTATGTAATTTGTTAAGCTGGTTCTTCAGTCAAGATAAAGTGGCTTACCAATAAAGTCAGGCAGCAACTTATGGCATTCAAAGTTTTCTTTCAGTTGTTTACAGCAAAACAGTCGTAAATATCTTGCTGATTCCAACTAGAACCTTTTTTTGGCCATTCTGAAATGGCAAAAAAACACAGATAAATAATCAATTTCTTTTTCATTTTGTTTTTTTTTTGTCATCTGACTATCCCAAAGGTGTTTCTCATAGAAGGAGACCACACGAATTTTGAAAGAGAATCTGATGTCTCCAAAAGAACATACAAGTGACGTGAGAACACATACAGAAATCTGTTATATGGTAATATATGGATTTCAAACTTATGGCCTACATTTGCATCTATGGATTTCCCATGTATCCAACTTATATGGACATATATGAGATGTATATGTACAAGGTAGAGTAATATTACAGGATTTGATTACAGGAGGCTACAAACTTCTGAGGCTCATTGGGCGTGAGATTGCCCAAACGTTTTGTCGTGAGATGAATTTATTCCTTTGCTAGCCTGAAACGGGACTGAGGTTAGACAAATTTTGCCATCTGGAAAGCCTACAAACCTCAGTGAGACATGCTTTTGTCTCTTTTAGCTCTCGCCAATGAGTAAAAGCCGGTACCAGATTTACTCTTGCTTGGTCACTCGCTCTTCTTCTCTTCCTCGCTTCCTCTCACAATATCTTCTTCAGTCTTTTGGCAGTCTCTGGCATGATGTCCATGCTGGGAATATTGAGCTAGCTTCTCATAGATAGCTGAAGACCATGGCTGTCGGTGTGTAACGTGGTGCTATAAAGCATTATGCAGTTCTCATGAGAGGTTTCGTGCCCCCTCCTCCAAAGTTACATAGCACTATAGCAGGTGTTCTGGCCCAGTAGCGACAATAATGAAGATGCCTTCTTACTATTATAAGTCAGTGTACCATCAAAGTGATTTTGAAGCTGTTATTTTAACACTAAAATTGTTACATAATGTTGCTTTAACAATACATAAGAAAAACAAAATTCGTATGTGAATGGAATATATTGCTCATATATGCTAGTGTCATGGTATATAATAGACGCTTTTCATGAATCTTCTTTTTTATATCCGCATACTTCAGAATGAAGTGAAAATGAGCACAGTAGCTACATAAATAAACTCTAAAAACATGCACACTATAAGCTACGCAAGATAATCATTTATACATGAAATAAGTAAAATATTATCCCTGAACAACATAACTAATTTAATGTATAGATATATTATGTAAGACAAGTGATCCACATATTATACATTTATGTTTATATTTGATACTTACACACATGTACACAATACATATGCGCATACATTTTGAAATATATGCCTGACCCATGTATCAGATATCAGTATGAAATCTGCGCCAATTACACGTTCACTTGAATTATGTGTGTTAGATAAACGGAAACCACTAATCTGAAGCTGTGTGATTCCACCAAACTGGACGAATGTCATATTACTTGTTACAGCAGGCCACTTTGGTTTGAATGTGCTGTTTTGCTGAAAACAACCCATTGGCAGTTTCCAGCTGGACGATGGTGATGAAGCTGGCCTACCAGCATGGCTTAGATGTCTAGAGGCTGTGTTGGCTGAAGTTCACTCTTGCTGGAAATGTCAAGCCAAAACCGACAACCCAAGCAGTGAAGTGTCCAAAACACAACTGGTCACCAGCATGCCATCTTTGTTTAAGCAGTTTTAGAATGAGCATCTAGAGCCTTCCTTACGAGCCACAATGGCAGATCGGTTTTAGAGAATATCAGTACCACAGCAAACAGGACACTTGCAGTAGAAACATCTTTAAATTTAAGATTTAGTTTTCAGAAAAAGCTCACATTCCCACATGGGAGTTTATTTCATTATGTATGTGGGTCAATGACAAATAAGGAACTCCCTTCCACGTAATAAAATCGCAATAACGCACAGCCTCAAGTGGCTTATTGCTTTTATAAAACAGCAGCCAACATGAAATATGATAAAATTGACAATTTTCCAGAAAATAACTTATCATTAATAATAATCGACATAAACGACTATTCCTCCAAGAAATGTAGCTCCTTTGGTATCGTTGCCAAGCAACCATGGACCGCTGAACGAGAAGAACGTCAGTAGCGCTCTCGCCTCACAGCAAGTAGGGCCTGGGTTCGATTCCCCGCCCGGGTGACAAGGGTCCTTTCTGTGTGGAGTTTGTATGTTCTCCCCATGTCTGCGTGGGTTTCCTCTGGGTACTCTGGTTCCCCACCACAGTCCAAAGACATGCAGTCAAGTAAATTGGTAAATTGCCCCTAGGTGTGACTGAATGGGTCTGCCTGCCCTGCGGTGGACTGGCAACCTGTCCAGGGTCTATCCTGCCTTCTTCCCGATGACAGCTGGGATAGGCTCCAGCACTCCCTGCTACCCAGAAGGAGAAGCGGCTTAGAAGATTTGTGTGTGTTTATAGCAAAAACTTTGGCTTTATAAGTACTTTTTGGTCACCAAATTATCACCGCAAGTCTTATTTAGCACCAAAGAAGCAGCGACCCTCTTCTCACGCTGGGGCTGAATTTCAAATGGCTCCCTGCTCCCTACATAGTGCACTAGCTAAATAAGAATTGATATACCAGCTCCTGCACTGCAACAGTGAATAATTGAGCTAAAAATAATTCAGGCCTGTGATAATAATGATGGGGTTGTTCAGGCTGTTAGCTATCCTGTCGCCTGTTAGCTAGCTGATCAGTCTAGTTCTTGTTAAGAAAATAAGGTTCCAGACACTCAGTTAAAACAAAAGATGGGTTCTTACTTCGTCAGTACACTCAGTTAAAACAAAAGACGGGTTCTTACTTCATCAGTACACTCAGTTAAAACAAGAGACGGGTTCTTACTCCGTCAGTACACTCGGTGGTTCCTGCGAGCAGTATTAGAGTCAAAGTTTAATTCATTAACAGCAGAAGTGTTTTTCGTACTGAGGCGCAGTAATACACAGTTCAGTCGCTGTGAGGCGCTCATAGGTGAGCGTATATTGTGGGTTTTACAACGGCTTAGAATGCAGCTAAGCCAATCAGATTTTAGGACCGGAATTATCCGTTTTATAATAGTAACAGGAACTCATGTTCATGGTTTTTCTGAGCTGCTTCACTTGACGTCATACTATGAAGGCTCTTGAGTCTCCTGTATGGTGCAATACTCTGCCCATTCATTTTGAAAGCATGTCACAATAAGAGTCCTTTGTTTTTGGTTGTGCAATATGACACTGAAGGAAATCTGAATTTATGGACAAAATATAACTTTTAAAGCTGCTATATTTTTCAACATGTTATGATTTGGAATGTTTCATGACAAAATATTGAGAAGTACTTGAGAAGTTCCTAAATAATCTTATTTTGATTTACATAAAGGCGGTACAATTGTATGCAAAATAAGATAACCTGTTCTGCACATATTAATACACAATTACGGTTTGTTTTCTGAATTTCTAATAGGCTTAGGGAATTAAACACTAAATATTACATGCACAGGTTATCACACATTTTATATTTTACATATTATTTTTTCTCATACGTTAAACTCAAGAAATTGTGATCTAAAATAATGCTCTATTTATTTTTTGACCAGGGGTGAGGAAGGCAGTCATGTAGGGCCCCCATGAGCCAAGGGCCCAATAAAAATTATTTACTGCAGTTATTATTATTATTATTATCATAGATTGCTGCTTTTTGAATACGACACAATACAGGGCAGCCAATCAGAACAGGGTTCATTTACATATAGGACTCTTAAATCCACAGTAACAAAAGCCTGATTAATTCTAAGGGACAACGAAAGGCC
The DNA here is from genome assembly GCF_015220715.1 of Pygocentrus nattereri. Classification (NCBI taxonomy): domain Eukaryota; kingdom Metazoa; phylum Chordata; class Actinopteri; order Characiformes; family Serrasalmidae; genus Pygocentrus; species Pygocentrus nattereri. The sequence goes on from NC_051225.1 coordinate 8,550,358, forward strand.
GGAAAATTGTCATGCAGAAATGAAAAATGACGCATAAGTCGCACAAATGCTAAAAGCGAACTAATATAAACGTGGACCCCATTCAGGTCTGTTGCCCAGAGCCCCCCAGTGACTAAATCCGCCCTGACTGTAGTGTAGAATAACGTCGTTCATCGTCGTCATTTGTGGGATTTGTGTGTTTGTGTGTTGCTCTACTCAGCGGACCCAGGCCACGGGGAGCCGTTAATTACTCCCTGAGATGAATCAGGTGTCCTGGATGAGACAAAGCAACAGAAACTTGGACTGACAGGTTTTTAACGTGCTTCTTTGGTAAAGGAAAGAGCGATGCTGCCATCTGGCGCTCACTGACAGAAACTGCACGGTGCCCAAAATGTCGTAACACCACCAGACCACACGGCCTGTCGACGTCTTGCCCACAGTTGAAAGTTCACAGCGAGCATGGCTGTGTCTCTGATTTGCTGTAACACGCAGAGCAGGTGAGAAAGAACGTTTCCAGGTGTACCTTCACGTGTTGTAGACCACCCAGCGTGTTGTTGACGGCTTTCTGGTTGTGTCCTTCAGGGTGAGCTCAGTGCTGAACAGAGATGTCAAACAGTTCGGTAAGAAGTTCATGTTTGACTCAAATGAGGAGACCTGCTGGAACTCTGACCAGGTCAGTTTCATTTTACTGGGGAATTTTCATCCATTAAAGAAAAATCCGCTCAATTCATTTGTTATTTGTGTAATTTGAAGTTAATCTGAGTGGTTTGATGTAAGATGGTTCATGCAGAGAAACTAATTTCTTTACAGTGGTGCTGGTAGGAACCAGGGGTCCCAGTATCTTCAATACAAATATAGCTATTTTATTGACTGTACACTTAAAAGTGATGGTCCGTCAAGGGTTCTTTAGTAAAGAAAATGGCTCTGTGTAGAACCACAAACGCTCAAAGAATCCTTTTGCATGATTAAAGGGTTCTTCAGATTGTCGGAGAATGTGCTGTAGATGGTTCCCTATAGAACCCCTTTACAAAAGGGTTTTTCTACTGTTACAGTGTCAAGCTTGTTATAATAGAAGAGCCATTTTTGGTTCTGTAAAGAACCGTCTACAGCACGTTCTACATCAGTGTGAAGAGTTCTTTCACGATGCAAAGAACCATTTAATTGCAAAGAGTTCTTTAAGTGTTCATGGTTCTACAACCCCATTTCCAAAAAGTTGGGATGCTGTTCAGAATGTGAATAAAAATAGAAAGCGCTGATGTGTAAACCACATTTTTAAAGGAAAATGTTGTAAAAACAACGTTTCATAGGAATTGTTTTTCGAGAAACATATGCCTATTTTGAATTTGATGCCAACGACATGTTCCAAAAAAGCTGGGACGCAGTGTTTCTTACGTTGTTTTCTCACCCACAGGGGGATCAGCAGTGGGTGTTACTGGAGTTTCCCGTGCTGGTGAAGGTGTCTGAGCTCAGGCTGCAGTTCCAGGGAGGATTTTCAGGAAAATCTTGCAAGTTAGAAGGTTTCTGTCAAGAAATCTGCAACAAAACACTTATGACCTAGTGCAGAGTATTTCAGCCCACGTCTTCATTCTGAGTCAGCTGAACAAGGAGCTGTAGACTGATTATGTAACTCAAGAAATGGAACGCAACAAAAATGAGGACCGTCCTCACATAAGTGTTTTTACTTCAATGAAAAAATGATTTCAGAAGGAGCATAGCCAAAAAAAAGAAATAGCAAAGTATCAACTCCTCATGTACCGAGGTCCGTATAAAACTTGTTAGAACGTATAGCATTTATCACCATAAGAGATGAAGTTTGGTGTTGTCTTTTTGAGATCATTGTAGTCTAAAATAAAATACAGTAAAAAGGAACTAAGCACTACATGTGAAGGACAGGGGGGAAAACAACATGAAGAGAAAAAGTAACACCCTTAAATCTACTTGAGTGTATATGAAAATATGAAATACTCCAGCCCGAATCCATTAAAACTCTATTTAAGCACATATAAGGCAAGGCAAGTTTATTTATATGCCTCCCTTACTTATACTGCGGTCATTGAAAGTGCTTTACAAATGAAAATATAAAGAGAATTCAAATTATAATTCAAAAATTAACGGTAAAGGAGAATGGAAATTAAAAACATGATTAAAATAATGGATGTTAAAACAGAGAAAAAAAACAAAAATGAAACCAGAACAATAAAGTCCCGTTATAGGAGAGCAGTAGAGCTAACAGTGTTTCAAACTGTGCTGAAAGCTGCTGAAATAGGAAGGTTTTCCATCTGGATATTAGTGTCTAGTGTCGAGCTCTTCTAACGCTCTCTGTTAACTAATTCCATTTAAGAGCAGCGTAGTAGCAGAACGCTGCTTCGCCATGTTTAGTCTTTAACTTCAGCAGGACTAACTCACCAGTTCCTAATGATCTGAGACTTCTATCGCTGCATTATCTATCAGATAAGTGCACTGCTCCTACACCATTAAGCCATTTTACAGATCAGTAAGTCTATTCTCTAACAGACTGGTAGGCAGTGTAAGGATTTAAGAATGAGGGTGATGTGTTCCCTTCTTTTACTCCTAGTGAGAGTTTGGCAGCTGCATTTTGAATCAACTGAAGCTGTTTCATAGTCTTTTTGGGGAGTCCAGATAGGAGACCATTACAGTAATCAGTTATATTGATTATCAATCAAATTCTGCTAGAAATAGGTGTGGATGAGTTTATCCAGGTTTGGTTCAGTCAGAAAATCTCTACTTTTGCTGGTGTTCTTAAGGTGATAAAATGCTGATTTAGTAAACTGCTTTGACAGGACAGCAAAAACCGAGGTTAATTAGGTAAATGTAACTGATTACTGCTTAAATCTGGCCTCTCTGGACCAAATTGCACCCACCCGGCCTACCATTTCTATCATAGTAGTGCATAAACATTGAATGTACTGTAATAGCAGTGTCAGCCTTTGTGAAAGATGTTTATTTCACTCTCTCACTTTTTTCTTTCCTAGGCTGCAGTAAAGAGGCTAATCTTGAACACATTGTGGACTTCTATCCAGAAGACAACAACTCACTACAGATATCCTTTTAAAAATCTTCTATTCTTGCAGCGAAGCATGGAAGTCGGTCTGCTCAGTTACCTAATGTAGTGTCCGAATTATTCCTACCTTTCCTCCTGTGACACATAGCGCTTGATTGATGTCCATTCTTGTGCCCAGGGCCTTGTCTCTTTGTACATATATCTATAAATGATATTGCACTGCTTACCAAAACCGTTTCAGTATAGCAATGACTCATCCATACGTTTTTGTGGATATATGATTGAAAAGTGAGGCATAATTTTGCACAGCTTCTGATGTTGTTGGTTCATCGCCAAAAAGTGCATGTCTGTCACTCCTCCCATGCTTATATTATGGCCTTAACTCCTCACCCACAGCTTTCCCATTCAGGATGCTCCGCTGATGCAGAAGCTTAAAATAGTATTTGAAAGCAGTACAGACTTTTTTGGAAGAATAATCGTTTACTCTTTAGATGTCCTGGGAGAACGAGCTTCGTAATGTTTGGGGAAGATAACAAATGAGAGGATCAGGAGAAGAAAAAAAGGCAAAAACACGGTTAACCAGCTCGCTGTGATGGACAGATTGCATGAACAATTTAACTCTAGGAACTACACAAGTGGCCTTTTTATATATATATATGTGTTAATGTATTCCGTTACTTCCTAGTAATTAAACTTTTTTTTATGAATGGCTTAATATGGCAACACAAAACAACCCATACAAGTATATTTGTAATGATATTTTTATTAAAAAGGTAAAAAAAAGTTTACATTCAGAGCAAGAAAAGCCATGTAAAGTTGTCAAATGTCTTCTGCTTCAGTTCCGTAACAGTTTCAGAATGTGATCCTCAAGCAGCTTTTGCACTGGAAAAGCAAATATAAGACTCAGTCAGGCAAGAAATACAATATATATCCAAAAGTATGTGGACAGCTTGTTGAATTCAGCTGCTGTAAAACGCTGGTGGAAACATCAAATTGCATGCAACGTGCTGAACATTTTGTAATGTGGGTTGGGCTTTGGACCCCTTCCCTGAGTGGATGAATCCGCTGATTGCAAGCAAGTTAAAGAGCATTCAAGTCTGGACCTTTTTGAGCCTGTGCATGTAAAATATTTCTAAAACATATTTCTGACTTTTAAGTTAATTCAGGCTTTACAGGATGATTTGCCACAGGCTTTGGAGCAGTAGAACTGCATTGTCTGGAATGATGGAGCTCCATCCAATACCTTTAGGATGAGTTTGTGATCTAGAATTAATCACCCAACATCTATACCTGGTCTAACTTATACTAATAATGGCTGAATGCAGTCAGATCCTCATATCAAATGTTCCAACATCCAGTGTTAAGGCTGTGGTGGGCAACAACTCCCTATTAACATCCTTCATTTCAGAAGAAACGGATGAGCAGTGTCTACAGACTTTTGGATGTACAGTATGTGAAGCATATAATAGGGCAAAAGATCTGAGGTACCTTAATTATTACATATAATGAGTTGTAGACTTCTATGATACTTGCTTTTTTTGTAGCCAAGAGCAACAGCGAGGGCCACTGGACTGTATCCGGAGTCTGATTCAAATGTTATATCTGCACCATGACCTAAGCACAGATAATTATGTGCATTGTATTAGTACGCATAATACAATTAACTGGGGAAAAAATAAATTAACAAATTAATTTAACAAAACTCACCTAGGAGAGCTTCCACACATTTCATATGATTGCCACGAACTGCATAAAGAAGTGGAGTACCTCCATTCTGTAGAAACCGAGTGCATGGTAATATATGTTTATATGTTTCAAGGCATCCTGCAATACATTGCTGTGCTATTTTTTATTTTACAGTATCATTTACATCATTTCCAAAAAAGGACAATGTCAAATGCTAATAAGAACAAAGTGATTATTATATTTAAAACAGTACAAACCCCCCCCCCCCCCCCCCCCCCAATGTATGATGTTTTATTTTATGAACTTACAAAATAGACTCTGACACGGGCCTTTTATTTTTCATATTGTGTGCTTCATAATGCACAACTGGAGGTATGGGTAGGCCAGTCTAACACCTGCTCTCTGATTTGCCGCTGGGCTGTTACAATGTGCAGAACATGGCTTTGCGTTGTCATGTTGACATAAGCACAAACATCACTGAAAAAGATGTTGCCAAAAAGCAGCATGTGTCCCAAAATGTGTATATATCTCTATGTCAATGGTGCCTTTACAGATAGGCAAGTTGCCTATACTATGACCCTGGCTTTTGAACTTTATGCTGGTAACAATCTGGGTGGTCCTTTTCTTTTTCGGTGAGAACACGTCATTTATTACGATAAATAACATCAAAGTTGGACTCGTTGGACCACAATACACATTTACACTGTGCATCCGTCCATTCCAGAGAAGTCGGTGGGGTTTCTATACATTATTGGCATATGGTTTCCACTGTACATGGTACAGCTATAACTTGCATTTATGGATGCAGCAATGGACAGCGCTTAGTGACCATGGTTTGTCAGCATATCCTTGATCCCATGTGGTGATATCCGTTACTGGTTTTAATGCAGTGCTGTTTGAGGGATCAGAGGTCACATGCATTCAGCTGTTGTTGGCCAAATATCTTGGCAAAGTGGTGAGCCTTGATCCGTCCCTGCTTACATGGGCTAGGCCTTTCCTGAATGCTGTTTGTATACCCAAGCATGATTGCATCACCAGTCGAAGATATTTTTTGAACATTTTACAAATTGCCCCATCCCCTCTTTTCATAACAAGAAATACATTAAATACATCGTCTTTGTTCTATTTTCATTTAAATACCGGTCAAAGTGGGTTTACAAATCACTTCTTTTTGTTTCTATTTGCATTTCACAAACTGTCCTAACTTTTTTTTTTGGAATTGATGTTTGTACTTGGGCGGCACGGTGGTGTGGTGGGTAGCGCTGTCGCCTCACAGCAAGGAGGGCCTGGGTTCGGTTCCCCGGCTGGGTGACCAGGGTCCTCTCTGTGTGGAGTTTGCATGTTCTCCCCGTGTCTGCGTGGGTTTCCTCTGGGTTCTCCGGTTTCCTCCCACAGTCCAAAGACATGCCGTCAGGCCAATTGGACATGCTAAATTGCCCCTTGGTGTGAGTGTGTGAGTGACTGTCTGTGTCTGTCTGTCTGCCCTGTGATGGACTGGCGACCTGTCCAGGGTGTATCCTGCCTTCCGCCCGAAGACTGCTGGGATAGGCTCCAGCACCCCCCCGCGACCCTGACGGAGAAGCGGCTTAGAAAATGGATGGATGGATGGATGGATGTTTGTACTTACCCAGTCATAGGAATCGACGTCAACTTCATGTTTTAACAGAATACTGACGATGTCTGCAAATCCCCCAGCACTGGCCAAAGACAAGGCACTTTCCCGCTCTCGTGCAAATATTTTTGGATCAGCTCCCTGATTTAAAAACACAGTATGATTTCTGAGCCAGCTGCAACACAAGTGAAATCCAACTTAGCCAACCCAAGCTGTGGGCCAAAAGTTATTTCTCACCTTCTCAAGGAGAAACTGGACCATTTCGATCTCTCCAAACGCTGCTGCCCACGTCAATGGAGTGAAACCTCGTTCATCCTGACTGTTCAGCAGGGAAATATCTGCAGGGACAATCACAGCCATTCTTCAAAGGGTCCATATCTTATGTTTTCTTGTGAATAATTTTTCTCTTGAGGTCCACATATAATGGTGTTAATATAATAATGTTTTTTATGTAACAAAAACAGCTGTAATTCATATTTACATCACCATTTTCCAATTCACGTAATTTCTTAGAATTAAACAATGTTTTTGTTACTGTGCCTAAGATTGATATATATATATAAATGAGCTGTGTTCTGATTGGCTGGCTGTGCCGTAGTTAAAAAGCAGTCCAGGCTGAAACATTCTTTATAATTTCAGCATGAATGAGCAGAGCTAAACTGCTGTAGCCCGAATAGTGGACATGTGTAAATATGTTGGGTTTTGTGACATCACAAAAGTCAAAACAGGATGCTTTTGTTCATTCATTTTCATATATGGATTGGGTAGTGAATGGTACGTTTTGAAACTTTAAAAATGTTTACATGTTATATCAAACTTGAGGAAAGTGTGGTTTTCCATAATATAGGCTCTTTACATATATAGGACTGCAGCACTGTTTGGTTGTCACTGATTTCTGTAGCAGGCTTGCTTACCTGAGGCAAGATGCGTCTTTACTTGTGATATTTCTCCATGAGCAGCAAACTGATGAATGGAGAGATCTAAACAAGTAAAAAATCCATTGGTTTCAGTTCAAGTTAAAACAGAACTAATATTGAAAAAAGTTCCATAATTTGTGCTGGTGGGCCCAAAAAGGTCTGAATGAAAATGTAAAGTGTACAAAGTGTTTTTTTTTCTTCTTCCTTTGAAACGTTTTTAGTGAGATAAAATTTCCAACATGTACTTACTGTCCAAAGTGGCCGGTCGGACTGTGACCTCATTCCCCCGCTGTTTATTCGTCAGGGTGGTGGTGTGGAGCGCCCCATCATCACTCTTGTTCTCCATTATGGCTTACCATTACTAGAAGTCCTGCTTTAGAAAAGAAAGGACACAGAAATGGATCGTTTCATTACCTTACTAGCCTGATTCTCTGTGATATTGTAACCAGTACCGAAAATACAGGCCCACTCTTAAAAAAGATGCTTCTTCAAGGGATCTTTAACAAAGAAAATGGTTCTATATACAACCATGGAGACTCAATGAACCATTTGCATGCTTAAAAATGGTGACAACTTTCTTTAGATTGATAGAGAATGTGTTGTATATGGTTCTATATAGCACCAATAAGGGTTCTGCTATTGTTGGCCTACAAGGATGACATCCTTACAATAGCAGAACATTTTTTGTGCTATATGGAACAAGGCACAACATGTTCCCCAGCAATCAGAAGAACCATTTCACCACGCAAAGAACTATTTAAGTATACGAATGGTTCTTTGAGTGTTCATGGTATCATATAGAACCATTTATTTTACTGAAGAACCTTTGAAGAACCATCTTTTTTTCAGAGTGTATAAAGCATGAAGACAGCAAACACAACCGCGGTTTTAATGAATGAGACAGGTTTTCTTACCAGATCTCCTCTGGAGCTGTATCAGAGGCCTTATGTCACTTCTTGAAGCAGGTTTATTTCTCTGCTCTTAGATTTCTCGACTCTTTAGCGAACAACAAAAGTGAAACTAAGACATACTGCAGCGATCCAGGCTGCGTTGATGTTAGGTGTAAAAACAGAGATGCAGAGCACTACTGTCACTTTGGTTTAAAGTAAAACTATAAAATTAATTTTGATACCGTAGTTTTTTGTACCCAGTTCTCTTCTCGTGTTCCGGTGAAAGCGTTTTATTACGTCTAGGAACTATTTGTTGAATCCGGTGTTACGAACCGAGCGGTATTTCAGATGCACGCTGAGAAACATCAACAACCCAAGACTGCGCTTCATGGGCGATAGCGAGATATTTCGCTTGTTTTTAACATATTGTCAGCGTTTCAGTGAAAATGGACGACCAGGAAATGCAGCTGAAAGTTAAACGAGGTAATGCTGTCGTGGTTGTTCTTTACCACATGCAAAAAATAATGTAAATAGCCTGGTTTGCGTAGCGTTGTGCTGGTCTGCTGATCTGCGCTCAGTTTACGAGGCTGACGTTGTCTTCCTCTTCACCGACTTCTTGTTTGATTTTCCCCTTCCACCTTAAATAGTGCAGCCTAAGGCGGCAGACTGTAACTGCCGCCGCATTTAAGGTGGAACGGGAAAATGCGAATCAGAAGCCAAATTCAGCTTCGTGCTCAGCGTCGTTTCTGCCCCAGCTGTACGTGAATGCGTGTCAGATTATCCACACAGAGGACACGACTTCGCTTTTCTCTCGTCTGTGTTGCAGTAACGGATAAGTTCACGGAGAGCATGTATGTTCTGGCGAATGAACCCTCCATAGCCCTGTACCGCTTACAGGAGCACGTCAGAAGATCACTGCCGGAGCTGGTTCAGCATAAGGTGGGATCAGAGGATCAGAAATGCGCTTTACTGCTGGTTTAATCAGTGGCTGATTATGATTGCATTGATCCTGTCTATGGGTTGTTGAGATTGCACCATTACATTCACCTAGATTCCCTATTTAAGGGTCCATAAGACGGGGGATTAAATGCTGTAAGTTATAAGGCATGTTTAATCATGGCCTGCCTTTTGAGTGAGATTCAGTACAAGGCAGCTTATCAGAACAGAGGTAGTTCACATATATCAATAATAAAGTATAGAAAAAAAGTAGAATATGGGCCCTTTAAAAACAAGTGTTGTTTGTGATGTCAGGAAAACCAACACATTTACATATGCCTGCTTATTTATCTGAAAGTTAATTGTTCTGTGTTAACTGATTTGGTCTGGACTACTTTTTGAATAAGGCACAACAGAGCATATCCAATGAGAACAGAGCTAATTTACTTATATTCTTCTTAAATTCAACCTGACGTCAAATCAGACTTGGTTTTTCCTCTTTTAGCCCATGTTGCTGGTCATATTAGCACAGTTTATCATTTCATATTTAAAGTCTTCCATCAAAATGTAGTGACTTTTGCCTGCCTCTAAAACTTCCTTTGATTTTTGATTGTCACTTTGCACCAGCAGGCAGCGAAAATAATATTAACCAGTAATATGATGTTTCATCTCCTCCTCAAACCCTCATATCATGGAGAGAAAACACTTAGCTAGTTCAGAGACACTCTCTGATACTGTGTCAGTAACTTCGCAGTAAGGAAGGAAATTTATTCAGATTTTCAATGAGTTGACTTTAAAATGCTTATATAAAGTTAGTTGTAACTGTTTTTGGTACCAAAGCAAATATAAGTGGAGCTCAGACAAAAAGAAAAATGCAAAAATTCTAACTAAAGTCACTCTAGAAAGCAGTGTTGTTGAGTTGTTTTTATGTGGTTGTACAAGATCACTTTGAACCAGATGTTGTATCTTGTTGTACCTTAGTTTAGAACCAAACCCATTAGAAAACTGAAAACTGGAATGTCATCTTGATGAAAAGTGTTTCTCTAACCCTGCAGACACCTGCATATATAGCAAACTCAATGGCAAGTGTGAATTACACTAACTCCTAACACTAATTCCTTTTTCCACAGACAGACATGCAGAGCTGGGAGGAACAGAGCCAGGGAGCAATATATACTGTGGAATATGCTTGCAGGTAATATTTTCTGATGATCTGTAAACAGCACAGCCATTTAAGCACTAAATATTAAGATGTGACCTGTGTTTTGTATTTGCAGTGCTGTGAAAAGCATGACCAACAGCAGTCTCTACTTTAAAAACATTGACGGGCTGTTAAGGCAAGCCATCGCAATGAAGGAACAGATCAGCAGTTCTCAAGGACGCAGGTAGTTCACTCTCGCTAGCTCACAAACGGTGGCTGCTCTAATCAAATAATCTCACCGTTCCACTACATCCCACCCTAAGTAAGCTTATGTTTCATGATTGAGTTCTGAGGTTTGCTTGCTTTCGTCCATCAAAAGGCATTGTGCCAAAGTCATTACTGCTGTTTTGGTTTGCAAAATATTTTGGATTTATTTTCAGTTTTATTGTTTCTCTGTTAAGTGACCATGATTGTATAGCTTGCAATTTACAGTCATATTCTACTACATACTACATTGATTAAACATTTTTTTCCCTTTTTGCCATTTACCCAAATTAAACTTTCAGATTTGTTTAATTTTCTTCCTTTTTTTGATCAATGCATGCTGCTTTAGTGGTGTGAAGCCTGCACCCAATCACAATGACCCTCCAACACATGTCTCTTCCACATCATCTTGACATATGGAAATCTATTGCCAAGGTTAGTGCTGCTTCCAGAGGCCTGACAATGGCCTGATCCTTTGCTTATGTATGCTTTAGTAGCCTCAGTGTTATTCCTTTGGAAATTAAAGTCAACTTAAAATACAATTTTTACATTGTTATTTCAGATCCATCATTATATTTATATTCACACAAATATATATATATATATATATATATATATATATATATATATATATATATATATATATATATATATATATATATATATATATATATAGAAAAAAAACACACACACAGTTGCTTTCTCAGTCAGCCAGTTAAGGCCCAAGTCATCACTGTCTAGCAGGAGGAGAGCTGGGGGACTTTCCTAATGGAAAATCCTGTCCTTTGGCCTTTGGTCTTGATCTTAAGTCAGCTGGCCAGCTCAAAAATCCTGCTTAGTGCATTTAGAAAATATCTTTACAAAGTTCAGATTATTAATTATTAATACACATATGAAAATGGACTATAAACACATTTTAATAGCTAACAATGTTAATAGTGTTGTAACTGTACAATAAACATTACTTCACTGTATTTTGTGATAATCCTTAGTGTTGAACATGGAGGGTATAATGGAGTGGTTTTCTGCCCCGGATCTGGAGACCAACAGTCCCTGAAAGTTTAATTTATTCCATCACTGATTTTAATTCCAAAGCCTTAGTATTTTATGTGCTGAGTTAGGGGTGTTAGAGAAAATAAAACTCTGCAGTACTGTACAAAGTAAGGAACCACCCTTTAATCATTTAATTTCAAGTCAAAATTGCCATTGAATACAAGTTATTCATTTTTTATCATCACATCAAAAGCATAAAACATATTTAAGAGAAAATTTACAGAAGTCTGAAGTTTATATAGTCAGATTTTTTCAGTGATTAGGGTGTCCATCATTTGCGTTTGGTACAGCTCCCATTCTTTTTACTATGCTTCATTTGTACTTGAGGGATATTTTTCCACACCTGCAAAGTTGGCCTTAGAAGTTGGTTACATTTTTGGCTTGACATGATTCAAGTAATCTAAAACACATTCACTGATGTTAAGGTCTAGACTCTGGGGTGGTCAGTCCGTTTTTTTTTGTATTTTTTTATTTGCAAATTTTTTTCTATTTTGTCCTTTTCTCAGTAAGTGCTTCTTGCCAGCTGCACATCCTTTCAGACGCATAGAGCTGAGTGTCTTCTCACAGTTTAAGAATGGACAAAAACATTTGTGGATTTTTTTTTTTTTTCAGAGCTGAAGCAAATGTGGACCTTGGTTTTTTCTCCTCTCAAAGATGAAAGCTTTATGTACTGTTTATCTGAGAGTTTGGTAGTTTACCAGGTCTTGCACGGTTGTTAAGTCCCATTTTATATGTAACATTTAATACTTTTTTCAACTCCAGTTTTAGTAAGAAACCTTTTTGTCATGTATTTTCCTTTCACTTTCTCCTTTTGAATATTTGCTAACTTTAATATTTAATATTTAAAATTAAAATTTAATGTCTGTTTTGATGGGAAATTAAATGTACAAAGGGTGGTCTGTGACTTTGCATAGTACTGTAAGTCCACTGTTTAATATTTATATCTATTGGTGTGTACCTAGTTATATTAGGCATGTACGTATACAGTTAATTAAGTGTCCTTGTACTGGCAACGTAACACTATGTGTACAGTAAAAGAAGCAACAGTTTAACATGTAAAACTGAAAGCTACTCTGTGCTTCCAGTTGCTCATACTAATGTGGAGTCTTTGCTTGTGGCTTTGCGAGCCAACACAGTTCTCATCTCATTGTTGATGCCGTTCCAGGGCTTTGTTTGTGCCTGGAGCAGGCCAGACTCTGCAGACAGGGTCCTGTGCATCCGGCCACTGCCACTGTAGGCCTCTCTTTCACTGGAGTGGCTGTGTGGGCCACTGGTTGGCGAGCACTGTTGTTTGGGATCAGTGGAGGGTGTGTAGGGGAACTGGCGGTGCATGCTGGCTTGCCTCCTGGGTTTCTCTATGAAGCTAAGCTGTGATGTGTGAATGCCAGGGCTACTCTCAGGGTCGTTCTGGTACACAGTGTTGACATGTTGGTTGCGGAAATGCTTGGCTGTGTGCGCGGCCCGGAACAGCGAGTGAGCCACTATAACCAGCAGTACCAGTACACCAGAGGAGAGTACACAAACGCTGGCTATTCCCGTCTCAATCTCGAAGACGAGCAGCATGTAGAGAGCCATCGCTGTGAATTTAGAGAGAAAAAGTGATGAATACAAATCCGAAGCCTTTTAGATTTTTGACATCAAAGCAGATATAGTGGGTGTACTGCTAATCTGTCTGCGTGTTTGTTTATTTCTTTGTCTTTCCTGCAGAAAAAGAGCTGTGGATCCTAGTATAATGAGGGACGGTGGTGAGAAGCAGAATTCTGGTATATGAAGTGCAGTTACTGGTCGACGGAATGGATACTATGCCAGAGTGAACCTCATTCCATCTTAAGAGTGCAATTCCTCTTGGATTTCAAGCCTTTGGCACTCAGTGCTGGGCTGGAATGAAAGTGAGCCCTTTGCTAGACTCTCCATTACAGTATTTTATCAAGAGTTTGAAAGAGAGGATTGTTCTCAGCTGCAATTAAATACATTGCCATAGTGCTGAAATACTGTACAGTAATACTAATATTGCATTATGAATGCTTACTTTTAACCGATATTCTGAAATGTTTTCTTTTTTTACTGATTTAACATTGATTTCTAGCGTATGTGTCATTAAAATGACTGAGAATATAACTGGGTGAATATTGATTAGTTGGTTGGTTTTCCAGGCAGGGATTAAACCTAGTCCTGAACAACAAATCATTCTAAATGGATAAACTCAGTTGAAAGGAAAATGTAGTCCATAACAAGGCTTAATACTGTTTACTGACGTCTCTCACCTCCCAAGTAAACAGAGATTCCAAGGCAGAACAATCCAATGGCGACATGCCGGACAGACCTGCTGTCCAACAGAAACCAGTCAGCTCTGAGAGAAGAGAAAGTCATAAGGTCATTTCCAGTTTGGCAGCCAATTTAACTCTGAATGAACATGCAGAGAGAAGTTAAAGAGTGCCATCATTACACATCATATAGTAGTTTTTGGGCTAAAACATATCCTATATGGACAACAGCCTTTTTTTTGCTATAAGCACTATAAGCAGTAAGGTCCCCCGGGTCATGAGGCGCCCCAGTGATATACGTTTTTTCCCTGTGATATTTTATGAAGAAAAAACTGACTTTGCTTCCAAAAAAATCAAGAATGCAGAAGTAATTCACCCACAACATAAAAGCATTTGATTTACTTGTTAGTCTTTCAGATTAGGACCGCCCAACCTATTTTTCTTGGCTGGGGCAAGACGACCAAACAATTTACAAACAAAGAAAGTAGATAGGTGTCAAATTGAGCATTTGATACTGAAATGTAATAAAAAATACAAATTTAAAATATGAAAAAATCATGGAAATAAGATTTTAGGTACATGCAGAATAAAATATCGCTGCTCTTGGAACAAAATCTCGTATCTCCATATCTGTTGTTTTTTCAGGTTTGGATGCCATTTGAAAATGCCTGTTGCCTTTTACATAGTGTTTAAAATTTTTAATAAATGAACCTAAAAAACAGCCCAAAATGACTTGGGGGCGGGGGTAGTCTGGTTCCATTGACTTATACATTAAAAGTGAACTATGTAAAGTCATTTTGGAGATACAGTGTTTAGTTCCATTAGCAGCGAGGTGTAGTTAAGTGGCTGAGGGGTCGGGGTAAATTTTTGAGTAGGTCGAAATCAAACATTCTCACAGGCCAACTTTGGGCAGCACTGATCTCTGGAGTTGTAATCAAGTTTTCACTATAGTTCACTGTTACCATTTTGTATACCTTAGCATATATTAAACGTTTCCTGATCAAGACGAATTAAGTGTTAATTCATTTTTAAACGAACATACAAATAATACCACTGGGGTGGGTGAGTGTAAGGACCCCAAGCACACTAAAAAAAAAAAGATGGTTCTTTGGGGCATTGTTCTGTTTAGAACCATTCCCATGCTTAATGGTTCTTTGCATGGTGAAACGGTTCTTAAGATTGATGGAGAATGTGCTGTATATGGTTCTAGGTAGATTTTTTTTAAAATGGTGTTGTATAGTAAAAAAAAGGGGATCTTCTGTAGTTTCAGAACCAGTCTGAAGAACCATGCACTTATCACTTAAGCATAACATGGTTCTTTACAGACCTCTAAACAGAACCATTGACTTTACTAAAGAACCCTTGAAGTACCATCTGTGTAGTGAAGCCATTTAGGGCATTCAAATGTGCAGAAAAGGCTCTGATAATTTTAAGGTTACATTTAGAGTTTTGTACTTTCAGAGAACTTTCAAACTATAATGCTATTGTGATGGAGGTGGTGTTGGAAGAGGGAGGGGTTCGTTTTCTCTGCCTAAACATGAGTGAAAGTGCCGCTGTACCTCTGAGTGTCGTCTTCTCCTCGGCATATATCGGTAGTGAGGTAGCTGTGCAGCAGACACACGACCACAGAGCTGAAGTTGAGAGTGAGAGAAAGTGCTGACAGCACGACGGCGACCGGCATTAAAACCGCCGAGATCTCGCTCGGCACGACGGAAGGCGAGTCCTTCCCCTGCCGAGCCTGGAGCTGGAAGATGAGGAACACGGACAGGACGGACATTACCGAGGACAAAACGCCGAGCAGCGCCAGCACCACCAGAGCACGCTGGCTGTAAGACATGGCCGAGCGGGTACCAGAGTCTCTCCTTCCACCTTACACGCTCAAACAGAAGTTTATGCAGGCCGTTCTCTGCTAACACATCCGAAAACACCGCCGAGTATCGCGGCTCCAGACTCAGGGGAACGCTTTCTTGCCCCGGTGTTGTTACATTAGATCCCTGCGCTCCGTCGTTGCGGCTCAGCCCGAGCATGTGATACACACCGCTGTACAATCCTCCCCAGATTAAACCAGAAAAACTCCTGCAACAATGCACTTTTCAGCTCGATTCGTGCAAACTGACTTGTTTGGCCGACGACAACTTTAAGCCTTCCACCAGAACTGACCACCATAGCACTTGGCAGCAGCAGGTGCAAGGCTTTCTGGGAAGGCGCTTACGTCCCAAAAACAGGACAAGAAAGAGATGCAAAGTGATCAAATTCGAGAAAAACGTTGCCCTCAGAAAAAAGAATGTTAAGAAGTCTAAAGTCCCAAACCATTATCCCAGTTTAGCGCCTCAGCCTTAACCCTTTTCCTTGCTTACGAAAGGGGAATGTCGCCGATTTTCCAAAGCGTCTGTGTAATGAAACGGTTAAGGTGTAAACAGTGGGTTTAAGGTGAAATGCTTCGTACAAGACGAGCCATTCAGAGCAGTGGTGAACGGAGCCAGATGCCTGAAGGCTTTGAAGCCTCTAAAAGTTGCTTCATATAAAGTTATTAGGTGAAATCGTTATGGAATTTTCCTTGAGACTTTTTTTTTTTGTACCTAAAATCATGAACAATGTTACTATGTTGCCATTACCAACATATGATACACACAAAATTGGGTAGTCTACTTGTTTTTTTGAGTAGTAAATGAAATGGGTTGTGCATTATTGTGCATTGATAAAACATGTAAACAAGGCTCGATAAATCTTTCTACTATTTCACATCAAACCAGTCTGAATGACAGATGTTGTGAAAATTTGATGCTATTCCTCTTTAACTAATGGGCTATAGCTGACCGCCTATGGGTTTGTATCGGCCATACATGCCACTTAAAAGACCAAAGGTCAAAAGTAACTACTTAGATTAGTCAAAATTTAACATGTTATAACATTTCTCTGGCAGGTTTCAAATCATAATACTAATATAGTTACGTGTGTGTTTGAGTCATTCATATTTAGCACCTAAATCTTTAATTGGGGATTTCATTATGTTGTGTTGGTTCAGGTCCTGGTCTGCTTTGCTGTTTCTCAAACGTCTCACTTTGAAACTTTCACATTTTATCATAGAGCAGAAGTAGATATAACTTCAAGAAGAGAAGAACAGTGCCAAACGTTAATTCCCAATAGGCATGTTCTGATATAAGAATGTAATATCATAATGATTACCTTGCCTTTTGCCACATTGATACTATCAAAACACTTCATTTGTGAGACGATACATGTATATATAGGTGGTGATGATTTTCTTCCTTGATGGCTCCCTCTTTTTTTCCGTCTTAATAGGCGTCATGTTTTTGATTTCTCCTACATTTTTACTACTATAGAAGAATGTGTTAAACAGTGGCGAACTGTGACTAGTAGAGCTAGGCCTAAATTTTGGGCCATAAAAAAAAACACCTCTATGAAAATGCTCATTTCTGCTAGCATGCCTGTGAGGGCCTAGTAGTATGTTAGTGCCAAGCTAACATCGATTCACTTCAACATTGTCTGGCTGTTCTTGGTTAAATCCAGATGTTTGAACCTTGTAAAAGTCACTCCCTGTTTTATTTGAAGCATATTTACATATATTTTATCTTGTAGCGGTTTTGGACAGGCTACCCCTCGTACTCGCAGTTGGTGATGTATCCAAAACTACCAGAAGGCCTGGAGTGACATCCATCCATCCATCCATCCATCCATCCATCCATCCATCCATCCATCCATCCATCCATCCATCCATCCTCCAAGCCGCTTCTCCGTCAGGGTCGCGGGGGGGTGCTGGAGCCTATCCCAGCGTGACAATTATTCTAAAACAATTTGTCTCGCTCACTGGAATCAAAATGTTTCCTCTGCCAGTTCGTAATTATGTTAGTGGGTAATTTAAGTGTGAGGCCTTCAGTTCTGCTTCTGAAGTCCTAACCAATGTGAAAGCTCACTTGACTGTATCTACCTGGATACCACAGAGGAAAAAAATTCTGATTGGACAGTTTTCCATTGGGCATTTCAAGAATTAAATTTGTTCCCAACCATATTTTTTCAGTTAGAGTATTGCTTCAACACTTGCAGAGTTCATGCATGACAATTATCTTTATTATTAGTATTATTATTTTTAAATTAGATTTTTTTTTCCCTTCACAGAAATCATTAGGTCTGGTATCGGATCAGTACTGTCTCTACTTGAATATTGGTACATGTCCTCGTACTGATGCTGAATTTACATATAAGTTCTGCTGCAGTTCTTCTGGGAACTCTGTACTTGATGAGGTTTTGTACCTGTTTTTGTTTTTGCTTCTTTTTTCTTCCAATTGAGTCACTATAAATTTGAGTATAGCCTTAGACTACTACCCCCCCCCCAGCTTCTTGCGATTTTACACCTACTTCAACACTTATGCATAAATTATGCTTGATTACCTTCAGACCCATTGCAGCAAGTTTAGGCTGGTCTGATCTTTAACACATTTTCATACTTTGACAGAAAGGCACCTTCTTCCTGAACCCTTCAGTCAATACATAATGTCTTATCACTATGGAGCAAAACTTAGGTGAGTGATCAGTGCCTGACTAAGTTTGAGAGTAAACAAAGTGCTCATTGTCACCAGCAATGTTAGCTTGCAGAATCAGGCAGTCGGTGGGTTTTAGTGCTTTGACTTGGTGGTGGGAACTCAAGATCTGCGTTTGCACTGTTCGAGGCGAGATAGACCTAATTACTAAAAAAAAGTATACACAGCGAAGAATCGCTCAAACACATGCACAGTGACCAGGGAGGCTATTTCTGAATTCAACAGGGCCCACCACATGCTAAAAAAATCGAAGCCACTGATGTTGTCAAAAGCAGAAGTGAGAAGTTTCAGGAAAAGAAAAAAAGCGGTCTAATGTACGCTTTCCAAAGGTTCCTTCACTCAACATGAGGCCTTGAGTAACTGTATTTTCTCTGTGTAGTGATAAATTAACAGTTACAAAAAGGCAACCCACAATCATGAAGAGTCTCGGGCTCAAAGAGATTGCATCTCAGACAAAGCAATGCATAAGTAATTGGATAATGGCACTTTTTTGGATGCTGTATCTTTGGTCCACCACACTGGACTTGTGAAGCCATGGCTGTGAGGTTAAAGCGCAAAATATCAGCTACATCTGAGGATATTTTAACCTGTACTGGGTGACCCATGAAGAAAGATGGCATCACAGTCCCTTTTATATGCATATATCATAAATATAAATATTAATAAATATGGCATATTTGTGCACAAATTCAGTATTTGCTGAATTTAACATATGAGATTTTAAAAAGTATGAATTTTTCTGATCTGTGAAATTTAGTTTAAGGTTACCAGTTTCTACAATTAAGTAGAAGTTGTACACTAAATTTTGCTGAAGCATGTTTCCTGTAAAGAATGTGATTAAAAAAATCCTCAAAACCATTTGACCAGGGGTATCCAAAGTTTTTATATCAAAATTTTATATAGTAATTTTTCCAATATATACATTTTTCCAATTTCCTCCTCTGTGGTATCTAGGTAGATAGACAGACAAGCAAGCTCTCTCATCGGTTAGGACTTTAGGAGCTGAACTGAAGGCCTAATGTGTCAGATTAACCATTAACATTCTAACCTTTTGGAAATTCTAGATATGTGACTGACGGTAAATACAATTGGTGGCCTGACCAATGAGCTTTAGTTACATATACAAAACAGTTGCAGCCCTAAGCCAGAGCTCTACTGAGCCACTGTAATACTACTACAAGGTTTAAATAAAGCATGGAACTTGCATATCAAGATTCAAATATCTGTGCTTACAGCCATAAAATCTAAACCTGAATCACCTTTCCCCCCAATTTGCTGACTGAATTTTGACATTTAAGGGCCGAACAGAAGGCCTAGCTCTCTAGTGACCACTATTTGCCACTATTATACATGCTTGTACAGTGACAAGTGATAAAAAAAAGAATTAAAGTGAAATAAAACTTTGTGTGTGCATGTAGCATGTGTTAAAAACTGTACTCATTAACATATTCGGGTTTGCATGTATTATGTATGGAGCCTGCTGCATATTAGGGATGTGCTGTATGTTGTGGGAAGATAATGAGCAGATTTCCAAAATGGGTGGACCTTTGGTGATTTGCTGCAAATGTGGCTCACGTCTTGATTCTCTCTTAGATGTGTGGCTCCTTTAGACATAAATTCATAGATTTCTCACTTCATTTTCATTAGCTGTTTGCAGTGGGTGCCCTGTGTTTTTTGGAAGCCCCATGTCATTTATTTCTGGACCAAGATCTGGATAAACTTTATGGAAAGTTGAGATGGAGCTTAACTGGAGTGATAGAAAGAGGAACATGTGGATATAAAAGAATGCTGATGTATAGAGAGATTTCTTAACCTCTCCAAACCAACCGAGCTCAGTAATGGTACACTGCTTTTCAGTAGGCCCATGACCTGAAGTATGCTAAAACAACTGCAGGGCCGAAAGGTGGAATGTTCTTGACTGGTAAAGGCAGATGCCTGACCTGAACACCAGAGCAGTATTTCGCTTGCTGAAGACAAGCCTGAAGGAAAGAAGTGCTGATATTCTGCACTTTAAACTCAAAGCCATTGCTTTATTTGAACTCAATGTGTTTAATAAATGTTTCATCACTGTTTAATTATGTATGCACTGCAATGTATATGTGACTTATAGGTGTTCTTTTTAATGACCCAAATGATTCGTAATAGATGTGCACAAGTGCTTGATTGACACTAGTACTTTCTGCTTTCTTGGAACTCCATTATTTCCATTATTATGTTAATTTTCGTCTGGATTTGAGGGAATCCAGATGTGTGCAGCACAGGCCTGAATGTGGCCTGCTGTTTGGGGACTATTTAGAAGTCTGACGCGAGGTTGCTCATTCTTGCATCAGATGACATGCAGCCCCGTCTCCTTGGAGAGAAACCTCAGTACTGTGTGCATGAGAGAGAGAGAGAGAGAGAGAGAGAGAGAGAGAGAGAGAGAGAGAGAGAGAAAGAGAAGCTAAATGTGCATCTTTCTCACCTCTTATATTTTATGCCTATCAACGACTGTGGCAGTGAATGAATGACTGAATAAATTGAATCATTAATACACATTTTTTTCTGTTCTGTTTTTTCTGTTTTCTGTTTATTTTTCTATCATTTGAGCACAACAGTTGTTCTTTACACTGTGTCAAAATTCCAGGATGAATGGACTGATAGAAACGGGCTGGAATTAATAAAAATGTGTTGCGTTGACTTGCATTTAAAGTAAAAAGTGTTTTTGCATTCTCCTGTAAAGTTATCATTTTGAATACGTTTTGTTTTTTTTGCTATTTAAAGTTTCAGGCTCAGTCTCATTTTACTGAGCATGAGGATCAGGACAAGGTGACTTGGCATCAACAATATTACAGCAGTAGAATTTGGCGCCTTAAAATAGCTATCTATATAAGCCCTATCAACTAATGACATCACTGTTTTCCCACAGTCTATTTGTAAAATGCTTTGGCTAGCATGTTTTCCACGCTTGTCGTGTCGAAAAATTTCTGACTCTTGTCCAGTAAACCTTTCAGATAAAGTATATATATATATATATATATATATATATATATATATATATATAACATCTGTTTCTCTGCATACTTTGTGAGCCCCCTTTCACCCCGTTCTTCAATCTTCAGGAGCCCCAAAGGACCACTACAGAGCAGGTATTCTTTGCGTGGTGGATCATTCTCAGCATTTGAGTGACACTGACATGCTGCTGAAGTTTTTAAACACAGTGTCCACTCACTGTCCACTCTACTACACACTTCTGCACCTTGTATAAGTAAAGTCAGAGACAGTAGCTCATCTGATGAAGCAGAGTTTGTGTTAATCATCCTCTAGTCCTTCATCACTGGTCACAGGACACTGTTGGCTGGATGTTTTTTGGTTGGTGGACTATTCTCAGTCCAGCAAAGACACTGAGGCATTTAAAAACTCCAGCAGCACTGCTGCGTCTGATATACTCATACCAGCACAACACACACTAACACGCTACTGGCACGTCAGTGTAACTACAGTGCTGAGTATGATCCACAATACAAATAATACCTGCTCTGTGGTGGTCCTGTGGGGGTCCTAACCATTAAAGAAAAGGGTGAAAGGGGGCTAAAAAGTATGCAGAGAAACAGATGGACTACAGTCTGTAATTGTAGTGCAGGCAGTTCTATTGAACCAAACTAAGGCCTACACAGCATCTACATCCATTTCCACCTGTGGACTGAATGTAAGACATGTTGGTTGGTTCAATTTTTAGTACTTTCGGTCGTGTGGTTCAGTGTTTGATCGCCTGCTTCGTGGTTTAAACATTTTTATGCCATCCTATCACGACCTACAGAATAAAATATTGCCAAGCATTTTATACATAGCAGCTCTGTGCCTTTAAAACGAGCCTAACTACTCTAGCGCCAGTGTAGCCTGGCGTTATTGATTGGGTGTAAGAGTGGAACTGAGCCGCCAATGTGGAGCGAGAAGGCGGCAGAGTGGCGGGCTGCTTAGCCAATGGCACATGCAGTGGGCGGGGCTATGGTAATTTCTACATAAGCTGATGCTGCTGGATGAAGAGCTGGAGATGGAGTGAGAAGCGCGGCGAATATTAACGCACGAAGCTGAAGGAGGAGTTCAGAAAGTGACCTTTACTCACACTCATACTACAGGACCAGGTGAGAGTTCACACTTTATCACCAGGATTTCACGCGTTAGCCCGATAACGGGAGTAAAAATTACCGCTCTTAAAAAAGTTACCGTCTCCATCGCGTTGACGTGGTAAAGTTACTATGGCAACTATGCGTTTTTCTTTTGATTCCCTGCGTATGTAAGTTAACGTAAATGACCGGCAAAATATTCTATAGCCTGTTCCTCAAAATGACGCGGCATAATTTACATATAACACTCAGTCTATGTAGGTAATGTTTTTGTGACGTCTTAGCTGGAACCAGTCTTAAAGGGGAATTCCACCGAATTTTTCAAAATTGTCTCCATAGTTCTGCGGTTAGGATATGAACAAAGTCATTCGGAGTGATTTGATATGAAATAATTAATTCGTAGAGAAACTTATCAACAAAAGGTTTCTTTACAGTGGTGCTGATAGGAACCAGAGGTCTCAATGCAGATATAGCCATTTTATTTACTATCCCAAAGCACCAGTGAAGCTGTCTTCTGAGTTTAATTAGTTTAATTAATTGAGATGTTAATGGTCAAGTTTTCTTTGGGGACTATTTTGCCTTAGAACATCCTTCATGTATCCCTCCACCATGGATGGATTAAAATACAATTTAGACCAAACCTTTGTCACACAACCACTGTAAAATCTGTGACATCAGGCAGTGTATTCATAACTATTCCATGTAATAACTTTCTGTGAGGGAGAGGTGGATGTCTGGTTCCTATCACCACCGCTGTGAGCAATTCGGATTTGGTAAGTTTCTCTAAAACAGAACTGACTGTCCCTGTTGACATGTTAACCACTTAATCATGTAGAAATTTTGAAAAATCCGTGGATGTCCCCTTTAAAAGACTTTAAAGGCATTTATCCAAGCATTAGCCAATTTTTCAAAATTGAAACATAATTTAATGGTTAAGATGTAAATAAAGTTATTCAGATTGGTTTGATGTGAAATATTTAATCCAAAAGAAATTTCCTCGTCAGAGCTGTTTACTGGTGGTGGTAGGAACCAGATGTCTGAGGAGTTTAATGCCTCAAAATGCTCCCTCACGGGAATGTATTGCATGAAATAGGTATGAATATGCTGCCTGATGTCTGAGACATCATTTTAGAGCAGTGTTGAGACAAGCTTCTAGTCTAAAACTTGTTTGCTTGTTTGTTTACTTGTTTATTTTCATGGCTCAGAGGTACATACAGGGCATTCTAAGGTAAAACAGCCTTCCATGATTTCAACATTACACACAAAACTCAGCACACATGTGTAGTTTCACAGGTGGTTTTGAGTAAATAAAATGGCTATATTTGTGTTGTAGACATCGTGACCCCTGGTTCCTATCAGCACCACAGTAAAAAAATCAGAGATGGTCAGTTTCACTGCAGTGAACCATTTCACATCAGACCACTCTGAACGACTTGGTTTACATCTTAACCACAGATGTTCCTTTTGATCCTTTTAGAAAAAGACATTAAGTTATAAAGACTTAAAGGAATGGCTCACCCAAAAATGAAATTAACACATTTTTCCTCCTAAGTGTAGTCAGTCAGTCTAGAAATGTTTGCTTGGAATGACAAGGCTAACGTAAGGAAAAAGGCATTAGGATTTCATTAGGTTTTTAGCTATTTTAGCCTTAGTGCAAGACTAAAGGAACTTCAAACAGTAAAGGTGTCAGGGCCGATCAACTACATTAGGTCTAAAGAAGAAAATGTGTAAATTTGATGTTGTGGTGACCCGTGCCGTTCATGGCTTTGCCAGACTACATTTCAAACCTACCAGCTAGAGATTTGTCTTGCTGATAGTGGTCATGCTGATGCAAAAGCAACAGTATATAACATTACCATTACCTAGGAGTACAGCATAATTTACGCTTAATAACATGCAATTAAACCTCTAAACTTTGTTGAAGATAAAAGTAAGTGTTTAGCTGTAGTTCACTCTGCTTAGGTGGTACATATGCATGCCTTATGATCTTCAGGTAGGCCGAAAGTAATGTGACAAAGTATTGTATTCTTGTTACGATGCACTTTTACTGATCTGTTCAGAATTTCAGACAAAATTGTGGCCACGTGAAGACGCTCACACAGCTTTGATGACAATTAAAGCAGTGTTCTATTGTTCACACGTCGTCTTTTGTGGTGCAACACTGGCTTACCAGAATCTAAAACTAGGGTGATCTTATTATCTTATTATCTACTGTAACATTATGCCTGATAGACCTGCAGTCACTTGCGCTGATATTTCTATTGCTAGCACTTATTACAGTACATGCTTATCACTTAGAAATAGAAGTACCAGTGCACTCATTAAGGTGCTTATATCACTTCTTCCTTTAGGCACAGCTGCTTTAGTGTGCTTGTCTTTTTTATCATTATTCCATCTGCTGTAGAGAACAGACCTCAAAGAGGTGCTGGAGAATTACCCTTGATGTATAGAAATGAGTGCGTTGAGGAAATCTGTATGACACCAAGAATACACGCTATTAAAGCCATGTTAGCTATTATACTAGGTGTATAGGCTGTCTAGGGCAGCAGATCAGGCCTTGACCCCATGTGCAAGACCAAAATTATGTAATACTCCATGCTTCTTCATGAGCATCTTCAGGAGCTTAGCATATTCTCTTTCTTCTAAGCTTTGGCTGTTATACAGACTGTCTCAGACTTTCTCATGACTTTGCACAGGCCTTGTGGATGTGGATGTATGCCTTTCGTATGCAAATAGGAGCCTTTCTTGCTATTTTTGGCCTAGTTTAGTTTCTCATCTCACTCGTCTCGTCTCCAAGGAGCAGGCTTGAGGGTCCAACAGTTAATACCTGAAATTGGCTTCTATGGTGAGTTGATTTCAAATCATAGAGGTAAACAAATGACCTGAAATAATATTTTCTGTGCTGCCTGCACTGCCCCAGTGCTGTCTAAAATATTGTACAAGTCAAACCAGTGAGGTTTGCTATTAGCACAAACTGTTTGAGACTTATTCAAGACTATCTACACATCTACATGAAGCCAAACTTGTTGTCAACCTGGCACTTTCTGAACCGTATACCAGGCAAGGAACCATACCGATACTGAGTAACCATATCAGAGCGAAATTTCCATTTTTTAACCTCCATTTGTTTGTTTTCTATTTTTTGGAATATTCTAGCTGGCCTTTGCATTGCGTTAAAATACATCCAGATAATAGGAGTAATAGAAATGATCCAAAATTACTTTATAACCCTTACCCCAATCATTTCAATTCAGTTTGGAAAGTTACCTTTTTGGAGATATGAGGTTTTGTTCCGACAGCAACGATATGAGAGATATTAGTTGCTGTAATTTTACTAGGGTTCTTCTAAGATTTTTTTAAGGTTCTCGTAAGATTCGTGATCTCGCTTACTTTTTGAACTGCAGCGGTTTCAACTGTCCATGATGAAACTGTTTGTTGTTGGTGCAGAGGCGCTGTTGGTCCTATGAGGGTCACAGCAATTAGTCTGCTCTGGCCCATGTGGGAGAGTGTGGCAGAGAGCTGTGGCACCATTGTGTCGTCTTTTCCACTGCCTGGCCTCATAGGAAGCTGAGCTGGTAAAGGCTGGAGCTGGGGGAAAGCAAAAACGCGCAATAGTTGCATGAGTGTACAATACCGTCAGTGAACATGGTCTCAAACTCGTAAAACTGATGGTTCTAGGAAGGGTTCTCTGGAGCAATGCCATAGAAGAACCACAGATACACTGAAGAACCCTCCAGTGGGTAATTCTTTAAAGAACCAATTTTTGTGAATTTGTGGGAATGATGTACTCTTTAAAGCTTAAAGAACCTCCTCGTAATGTAGACCATCTATACCAATTAAAGACCCGACTTGACCGTTTGGGAACCTTTGTTTTTAGATTGTTCTCACAGGGGTTTACACTAAGCAATTATGACAATTGAATGATTATAGTCTGCAGAATTGTTGGGGTAAACAGTATCATCATGATCCAAATTCAGTACCCTGTGTGAGCGTTTTAGGGCCTTACCTTGTAGTTCGTGAGTATTATACTTACCATATAATTACTCACTGGACTAGTGTCTGATATTACTTCATAATTTATAACAATATCTATGATTTGCAAATGTAAAACTCTTAACAGTCAGTGGTTCTCCACATTTGTTTAATTGGAAACCAAAAATATTGCCAAAGTCCCACGTTAGCCCCTTCTTCTAAACAAGCTTGTCTATTTTCCTCGCTACCAACGTTCAGATCTCAGGTACTGGAGTTACATGGAGTTTTGTATTTGCATATTTCCCATATTATGGGAATATTATATATAGTGCAGTCACATCTAATGTTTACACTTTTGAACTAAGCATAGATTAGAATGATTGTACAAATGGAATGAATAAAAATGTAATTTATGATGGGATTTGATGATGTTATATATCGGCTCAAAGCTAATTCACATGAAGTTTAATTTATCAAACCTGTAAACACAAAATGCAATTCATTGTTTCTGGTCCTGCTCTAAATTTGAACTTGAAGTGAAGCCAGACTTGTCTCAGACAGCGTCAGAGATGTGGGGCATTATAATTTTTGCATTGCCAAAAGTTAATTCAAAGAGAATTGTCATGGAGGTGTAAACATAGAGCATAAAGAACACAAATAGTGGTTTGATTTGAAATGGTTCATTGTTGCAAAGCTTACCAGCACTGATTTCTTTAAAGTGGTGGTGATAGGAGCCCAGGGTCACAATGGGCTTCATTTGCCAATATCTTGCTTTAAGAAAGTTTTTTCTTAAATTTGTTCTTGAGAAATGTCCTAAGAAAAAGTCTACGTCAGATTCATGACGTGTTCTTAAGCCTGTTATGTCTTGTGTTTTTGCCTGGGTTTGTGTGCAGAATTGTTCTCACCTTTGTGCTCTTGTGTGTGTGGATTGTGTTCTTACCTAAGAACAATCCTAAATAGAAAACACTGGTGAATGTCAGAATCAGAGTCAGAAAAATTTCGTAAAGTGGGCTTTACGAAATTTACTCTTAAGAATGGTTGGTGAATGAGGCCCAATGTCTACAACGCAAATATAGCCATTTTATTTACTATCCAAACCCACCAGTGAACGGACGTGTCATTTTTGATATGCAATGTTGATAATGATAAATTAAAACACATTTTTCCTAGGAGATTATTTTGCCTTATAACACCCTGCATACACCTCTCATCCATTAATTCATATAAAAAATGTGTTTTAAGCCAAAACCTTCCCCAAACTATTGTGAAACAGTGTTTCAGGCAGTGCACTTGTGCTTTTAGACGTCTGGTTCCTATCGCCACCACCATGAACAGTTCTGACTCTGTACGTTTTTTACGACTACTATGGTAAACTCTTAAAAATGATGGTTCTTCGAGGGTTCTTTAGTAAAGAAAATGGTTCTATATAAAACCATGAACACTGCACGATTAAAGAGTTTTTGCATGGTTAAATTGTTCTTCATATTCATGGAGAATGTGCTGTAGATGGTTCTATATTCATCTTTTTAAATAGGGTTCTGTATAACACCTAAAGGGGTTCTTCTGTTGATATTTCACATTGTAACAATAACAAACCCCTTTTTTCAAGAAGGTTCTATAGACTATAGGTTCTTTAGAACTATATACAACACATTCTCCTTCAATCTGAAAAAACATTTCATGATGCAAGGAACCCTTTAAGCATGCATATAGCACTAAAAAGGTTCTTCTATTGTTACAATATCAAGCCTATAATAATAAATGAACCCTTTTTGTGCTATATACCCATAAATCATATAAAGGATTGTTTGATTGTTTATGATTTTATATAGAAGCATTTTCTTTACTAAAGAACCCTTGAAGAACCATCTTTTTTGAGAGTATACATCTCCAAAAACATCTAATGTATTCAAGTTTAATGTCACAAAAGTACAGCTCCAGTACTTTGAGGTGTAAACGTATACATTCACATAATATGTCATCTGTTCTTGAATCAATGTGCAGCCTTGCTTAAGGATTCAGTTTTGTGTCTGCGCTGGTGAATAAGAGGAACCTTAGAGTTTAAACTTAGAGACAGACGTGAAGGTTTGCGATAGAGATCTCTTGATAAAGACCACTTCCCTGCATCTCTGTTCATATCTGTACACAACAACTGTCCATGGCTGAGACCCAGTCACCTGTGAAGTTTTAAGGTGCGAGTAATGAAGCTTCACAAGCGGCTTGGAGCAGCATCTTCTTTATAAGGTAAGAATGGCGCACAATCTGGATTCCTCTGGATTCCTCATGCGTCTGGGTGCCAGGAGTGGGCGAGAGGGCAGCGGGCACTGCTGGGTCATGAGAACCTCGGCACCATATCCGCTCACCATTGGGTTAGAGGGTCTAAAAATAGGGGAGGTCAAACATGTCTAATATTGGGGGGAGGGGGGAGTTGGGTGGTTGGTGGGGGGAAGCGGTGGAGCTCCCTGAGGCTTTTGCATCATCAGTGGACACACTGGGGACA